>NW_026019673.1:0-140226 GCF_900185275.1 Solanum verrucosum
AGTGGTTCATATTCATCATCAATAGGGTTCTCTGCCAAATGATCTGCCAAGGCTTGAGCCTTCATTGCGGTCCGCGTCACATAGATAATGTCAAACTCTGTGAGTAATATTTGCCATTTCGCAAGCCTGCTCGTGGGCATGGGCTTTTGAAAAATATATTTAAACGGATCCATATGAGAAATGAGATAAGTAGTATAAGATGAAAAGATAGTGCTTCAACTTCTGTGCTACCCAGGTTAGGGCACAACACGTTCTTTCGAGAAGGGTGTACTTCGATTCATAAACGGTAAATTTCTTGCTGATATAATAAATGGCCTGCTCTTTCTTCCCAGTGCCATCATGCTGACCCAATACACATCCAAAAGAATTATCCAGTACTGACATATATAATATCAATGGTCTGCCCGGCTCGAGAGGAACCAACACAGGGGGATTCGATAAGTAATTCTTAATCCTTTCAAAAGCCTCTCGACATTCTTCGGTCCATTCGACTGTGGCATTCTTTTTAACAACTTAAAAATCGGCTCGCAAGTTGTTGTGAGTTGAGCAATGAATCTACTGATGTAGTTTAACCTTCCTAGAAGGCTCATAACCTCAGTTTTATTCTTTGGAGGTGTAGTTCCTGAATGACTTTTATTTTTGAAGGATCTAACTTGATACCTCGTCGACTGACTATAAACCCCAAAAGTTTTCCTGACGGTACTCCAAATACACATTTTGCAGGATTAAGCTTGAGATTATACCTGCGAAGCCTTTCGAAGAATCTTCTTAAATCTTGCACATGATTTGACTGTTTTTTTGATTTAATGATCACATCATCCACATAAACTTCGATTTCTTTATGCATCATGTCATGAAACATGGTTGTGATTGCCCTCATATAAGTTGCTCCCGCATTTTTTAACCCAAATGACATGACTCGAAAACAATATGTACCCCATGGAGTGATAAAAAATATTTTTTCTGCATCTTCATCATCCATAATAATCTGATGGTAACCCGCATAGCAATCCACAAAAGATGCAATCTCATGTTTAGCACAATTATCCAACAAAATATGAATGTTGGGCAAAGGAAAATCATCTTTTGGACTTGCTTTGTTCAAATCACGATAATCAACACACATTCGAACTTTGCCGTCTTTCTTAGGGACAGGTACGATGTTGGCTAACCAAGAAGGATATTGAGCGACTCGAATGACTTTGGCCTCAAGTTGCTTTGTGATTTCCTCTTTAATTATTACACTCATGTCAGTTTTAAGCTTTCTCAACTTTTGCTTTACTGGAGGGAACTTAGGATCAATCGGCAACTTGTGAACCACCATGTCAGTGCTTAATCCAGGCATGTCATCATAAGATAACGCAAAAACATCCTTGTAATCAAGCAAAGCTTGGATTATATCCTCCTTTTGATGTCGAGCATATACGCTTATCTTAGTCTCTTTAATATTTTCATGATCACTTAAATTTATCGTCTCAGTTTCACTCATATTTGGGTTTGATTTATTCTCAAAAGATTTGAAATCCCTGCTTACTTCTTCAAATACTTCGTCTTCATCATATTCGATTTCTTGACCTAGTATTTCAGGATTAGGTCGAAGATTAGATTGGATTTTAAGATCCGGTGAATAATTCTGCATGCATGTCATATTACTAGAATCGGCATATAAAGAACTGTATAGAAGAAAACAAAATAAATATATTAGACTGAAATAAAAACACAATTACATCCTATTGAAAAGGAAAATAGAGAGTTTGAAATAAAACGACGAGACAAAATCCGAATTACAACCCTTGATTAAATCGGATGACAAAAAGAAAAACAAGACAGACTACCAAGACTCATTCTTAATGGGGAGAGGAGTGGCCTCCCAATTGTTCAGCTGGACATCAGGACCAATGAATTGCACATCTCTGTCACTAGTGCCTTCTCCAAGTTCAATCATATCAGCCTCGACAAATAAATCTTGAAAATAGTTGATCGATTCTTCGTGAACCTCCAGCACTGGCTCTGGGCGTGGTTACTCAGAAGATTCTGTTGTGCGGGCTTTGAGGAAAGATTTGTATATGGGTGGTATAGGCTTGGTAAGTGACCATACATCTCTCTTCTGCTTTTTGGCCTTCATTTTGTCCTCGACTCTAAACTTGTATCCTAAGCCAAAAGTACCAAGACTCTTTCGTGGACTCACCGGATAAGCTCTCCCTTGCAAGAAGATCCCCAAGCATTTACCTGGTTCAAAACCATGCTTCAGCATTTCATTTACCATCATCACGGATGCCATGGGCAGTTGTGGTTTTGAAATGAGATTCCCCTCGAGGATATGCTCAACAACCACTACTTCAAAAGCTTGATAAACCAATGCCTCATTATCATTATTCACCTTGATAAAAGGGAGGGAAGAGTCTTTGTAGACTGACAGATCCCCCTCACTATGAACAATCACTTCTTGTCGGTCGTATTCAAACTTAATCATTTGATGCAACGTAGAGGGACTGCCCCAGCTCTATGCACCATGGTCTTCCCAATAATAGATTGTAGGATGCTTTGATATTCAGCACTTAAAAATTCACGGTGAAATCGACAGGCCCTATTTTTAGTATGAGCTCTATCTCCCCAATGGCATCTGTTTTGGACCCATCAAAAGCTCTAACACATACGTTGTTGGGTCGTACCCTTTCAACATTAACATTCAATTTTTGTAGAGTTGACAAGGGACAAATATTTGCCCCAAACCCTCCGTCAATTAGAACTCGAGTGACATATGAAAGCTCACACTTTACAGTGATATGGAGGCCTTGGTTATGTCCCGTACCTTCCGCTGGTAGTTCATCATCTGAAAAGGTGATGCGGTTTACCTCAAAGATTCTCCCAGCAATCTTCTCTAATTGACTCACTGTAACTTCATTAGGAACATATGCCTCATTCAGAATCTTCATTATAGCTTTACGTTGTTCATCTGAATGTATTAATAATGACAATAAAGAGATTTGGGCTGGAGTTTTCCTTAACTGTTCCACAATGGAATAGTCTGACAATTTCATCTTTCTTAAGAACTCCTCTGTCTCCCCTTCAGTGACTGGACTTTTAACTTGCATTTGGTCATTTTTATTTTTCCTTAATTCAGTCGGGGCATAGCATCTTCCCGAACTACTTCTTCATTGATTTCTTTCCCCTTGTATGTCACGACGGCATACTCATAATTCCAAGGGACAGCCTTGGGATTAGTCATTGGAAGTTGGGACACTGGCCTAATGATCACAGGTGGAATATAGGCTCCTTGCACGATCAAGATAGGTTTGTCTGGTCCTCTTGGAACAACCAATTTTGCCTCTCTCTGACTTGCCCAAACATCTTCAAGTGCTCCTTTTACAGTTAGGATGGGTGCACTTGATGGGGTCAACTTTTCAGACGTACTTTCCACCCCTGAAGGCATCATTTTTGTTAAGTCAACGACATTTGCTAAACTTTCCATGCCAGTTTCAACCCTTAGGATTGGCTTGTATGGGACTGCAACTTCTTCGTGGCCATTCATCATCTCTAACATGTTTGTTTCAGTATGTCTGGGCAGTGGATTTTGATTGATGTTCGGTTCATTTGGGCTTTCAACTATAATTCGACGAGTATCGATCAAATCTTGAATTGCCTTTTTCAAGTACCAACATCTCTCTATGTTGTGCCCTGGGGCATCAGAATAATATGCACAGTGTTGGGAATAATCAAGATTTCTCGGAAGAGGATTCAACATCTTTCTTTCAATAGGACTCAAAACATTCAATGTTCTTAATTTTTGAAACAAGCTAGCATATGATTCTCCAATAGGGATGAACTCATCCTTAGCTCCATTTCCCTTCTTGTATTCTTTTCTAGGACGAAAAGGAATTCTAGTTGTATTTTGGTGAATTTGTGGGGGTGATGGATGATTTTGAGGAAGTGGTACACGCCATTGCGGATAAGAAGGGGGAACAATTGGTTGTGCGGTAAATATGGGATATTGAGGATATGGGACATGATATTGTGGAATTTGGGGAGGAAAGTAGTGTTGTGTATGATTATCTTGGGCATAGGTTCGAGGTGCTGATACAAGGGTGGCTACATCTTTCCTTCTTTTCTTCCCTCCAATATTTCCAGAACCATTTTGAAGCGCTTGTGTTGTGGCTTTTAAAGCAGCTTGGCTTACGATCTTCCCAGACTTGATGCCATTTTCCACCATTTCCCCAACCTTGATAACTTCTGCGAATGTCTTCCCGACAGCAGAAAGCAAGTAATGAAAGTAATCAGGTTCTTGGGCTTGGAGAAAAACGTCAATCATCTCTGACTCCTTCATTGGTGGTTTAACCCTAACATCTTGCTCCCTCCATCTAACGGCATATTCACGAAAATTTTCTATGGTCTTTTTCCTTATGTTAGCAAGTGAGGAGCGGTCTGGCACAATATCAATATTATATTGGAATTGTTGCACAAAACATCGAGCCAAATCATCCCACGTATGCCAGTTGGCTATATCCTGATCTATGAACCATTCAGACGCAATTCTTATCAGGCTTTCCCCAAAATAATCCATGAGCAACTCTTGTTTGCCCTCTGCACCTCTCAATTGATTGCAATATCTCTTCAAATGAGCTATGGGGTCTCTATGACCATCATATTTCTCAAACTTCGAGGTTTTAAAACCAGTAGGCAAATGGACGCGGGGAAACATGCACAAATCATTGAATGAGATGCCTTTGTGGCTCCCTAGTCCTTGCATATCTCTTATACTCTGTTCCAAACTCTTCATTTTCTTAGCCATTTCTTCATGCTCCTCATTCTTAACTGTCTTCTCAATTTTTAAGGGGGAACTATATTGATGAGTCTGGGGATAACAACTTGGAATTTTAAGGGCCTCTTCAGGGGTGTAGCCATGGTCATGAGGAACTTGGAATGAAGGATCATTGTTGGATTTGGGCACCACTGTTGGATTTGAAGTGCTATTAGTCGGCGCAGTTGACATAAAAAGTGGGTTACTCATCATAGGTGTATTCAAGGGACGCACGGTAGAAGTTTTAGCGACGTTTGATGTGTTAGTGTAGGAGCCGAATCCAGGTGGATAAATTGGATCATTGGTCGATACTTGGATAGGGAATGGCATATTCGCATTCAGGTATTCCCGAATCGAAGATGGAGGAGCTTGCCCATTCATCCAAGCTTCATACATTTCGGCCATTTGTTGTCGCAACATTTTTACCTCATCCACAGACACCGATTCTTGTGCAACTATTTGGATGTCGTCATTTCCCGACTATGTTCCCTCCTTGCGCGTCATCTTCCCTTTCCCTTTTGATCTGGTGTAGTATTGATGAGATGTCAGCTCTAATCACAAACCAACCACCTTAAAACTCTTTCTCTCTTTTTTTTCTCTTCTCTTACAAAAAAAACAAACATGTTAGGGTTTAGTGTTTTGCAAACGATAATCACACGTTGTATGTTATGCACCTAAATTATTTATGTTTTTAAAATGAGTTTCAGAAGGCTTTTATGTTTCATCCCGGCTTTAGACGACTTGATTATGTCTCTTAGTCTTATATTTTACTTATTTGAATAATTTTGAAACACATTTTGATCGAACCCGTTGAGGGTTGCCTACGTATCATGTTGAACATGAATCAGATCATTACGTAGTTCGTGAAAGATAATAATATATATATATATATATATTTATTTTTATTTTTATTTTTTTTAGAATAATAAATGTACATGAGTTGACCAAAAGTAAATCATTTTCATTCATTTTCAAATATTCTTAACATAATGATTTGAATAAAACATGAGAATAGAAGTAGCTAAGACTAAGATAGATTCAAAATGATTAACGAAAATGTAAATAAATAAAAGCAACAACTAATAACTAAGAAAAGAAAACAGACTCGGAACGAAACTAAATCCTCAGATCTCAATCATCCCCAAGGCTCTTATAAATCCTAGCCAAGGCCTTTGGTAGATGTGGAGCAAGAACATGTGCCTGGCGGCCCAACCTCTCATCATTCTGGTGGAGATAACCAGCATAAACATCATTGAGTGCATCCCTGAGTTGAAGTACTCGATCTCTGGCTTCATTCATATTGTCATAACAATTTTGTAGCTAATGTCGAGTAGTATTGACTTCATGCGTCAAATTCTCCCTCTGTTCTTGGAGCTCTTCAATTTGAAGGTGGAGTGCATCTCGTTCGGCTATCCTTTGACCTCTCTCAACCTCACATTCTGCCTGATATACACTAAAACACCTTGTTATTTCCCTTTCCCGTTCCATAGAAGCCTTAACTTGATTCTGGAGTTTAGACTGTGTGCAGATAAGCTGGACCTTTTCTTTTTTATAATCTTCCTCTTGTTGCTCCATAGCGCCTGTGACAATGCCCAAGTCTTCTTGTAAGGTCAGAATGGTAGAACGATGTTTTCTAACTCTCACTTCAAATATAGCATCACGTTGGGCCAACTCCTCTTTAGCATTCTTCAAGTCATTACTCAGGACATCCAGAGTAGATCTATAGCTTCTTTCAACTTCGAGGCGAGCTTGCTTAATCCTAACCTCAATTTCTGCTTGTCGATCTACAGGTCCTTTCACCGATCCTTCTGGCAATACCTTAGGAGGGGGTTGATCATGAACCCATTTTAAGTATGTTTGGTCGACCTCACCCTTGGTGCGATCCTCCACCCTATCGTGGGGACTTGAGAGCATGCATCCCCCCCAAATCTTGAATATCTCTGATTTTTATTAAGGAATCTCGGGATGAAACTCATACATGAATTCCCGCATATCTTCATTAGGTGGTAAAAACTGGCGTCGACCAAGTTGTCGCATAACTCTAAGTGGCATGTAAGGTTGGACACCTCGAAGGCCCATTAGGATGATGAACGATCGAAAGGTAGACATGTATAACACCTCGACTGATGGAAACCAATGATAATTCCACACAATCTTGTCAGCAATCAGATTATTGAGATATTTCTTCCAAGCCTCAATACCCTTCGAAAAACTATGATCTTTGATTCTTTCCTCGTGGCTCCCAATATAATCATTCCATTCTACTTTGAAGTCCACTACATAAGGGTGATGACGAATGTGCTCAATCATCCATAGTTGTAGTAACATATTGCATCCCTCAAAGTAATCTCCTCCATTCTTGCAAATTGTCAAAGCGCGGTAGATGTCTGCTAGAATCATGGGTACGAGGGTGATATTAGGCTTTTTCTCAAAAGTTGTAATGACTGCAGCCAAATTTATATTGATCTTTCCTCCCCTTTTCGGAAACACCATGATCCCCAAAAAAGCTACTGTGAAGGCATCATAACTGTGTGCTTCCCAGGTCAAACGACACCCGTTATTACGAAGTTTCTTTTCATATAACTCGAACCCATCCTTTCGCCCATTTCTTTTGTACAAAAATTCTAACGGAACCCATCCGTTATCAAGACAACCACCTATTTCATTCTCATTTATGTGCAATAACTCCAAAAACCTCCTACCACTGATATGTTTTGGTATTATAGGTTCTCCTTCGTGAAGATTTTTACCCTTTCCTATGAATGCGCCTATCTCCTCTAGTGTGGGAGTGAGTTCAAAGTCAGAAAAGTGGAATACATTTTTTATTGGATTCCAAAAATGAACTAGTGCTTCTATCAAGTCCCGTCGTGGCTCAACATATAAAAGGCTTCTCAGAAATCTCAAGCGTTTGAATACCACTCATTTCCCATGATTCGTCATATTTTCATACCATGCCTTCAAAAGTGTCGGAGTCTTATCTAATATCATGACGCGAGGTGATTGGTCCTCCCTTGGCCTCTTATCTCCCTTTCCATATGGATTCATATTTTCCTATATTATGATAATGACAAATTATGACTTAATAAAACACATTTTTATTTTTTATAAAATTAAAAATAAAGTAAAAATTATTGTATATAATAGTAAAAACATGATTGGACACTAAGGAAAACAAACCATCACATTTTTTATTTTTTATTTTTTTTAAAAAAAATCTCCTATTAAATAATCCGAGTAGAGTTGAAAGGAGAAAACAAAATTAGTATAAATTTTTTTTTTCTAAATAATTATTATTATAAGAAGAGTGAAAAAAATAAAAAAATAAAAAAACACATAAGAAAAATAAGCACTCAAATCTTTTTGTTGTAGTCTAAACCCCTCTTATTAGATAATCCTGCTAGACTTTTAAAAAAAATAGTATAGTTGGTTTTATTTTATTTTTTCTTAATTTATCTTTACCCTTTTTAAGAAAAATAAAAAAAAATAAAAAAATGATAGTAATAATAACTAAAAAAAAATCTTATATTTATAAAAGAAGTACAAATTTTGACAAAGTAAAAATGTTTAATAAAAGAAGGACACTAAGACCTTTGCATTTTTGGAATTTTCCTTATCTTTTTTTTTTTAATTAATTCATCCAAATTCGGTCGACATTTTGTATAGTCTTCCTAATAGTGCAACAAGTAGAACAAAAATGTACATGATGGTCTTAAGTGGGGGTACCTGTCCTAGAAGGACTCGACCCTTGTGTCGAGCCTCATTAGTTTAAAAATATGCATGATGCAGATAAATCGGATCCTATTAGGAATAATCATCGCTGAGACTTATTTTACTAAGTTAACAACCTAATGGAATGAGTGTCTAGACTGGTCGGAAAACGAGTGGACTACTCGAGTCGAGAAGGGATAGCTTATCGGTAGCAGGGCTTTCCGGCCTCACTATTAGTTCTTCCCATCTTAAGACATGTGTTACTATAGAATCCTTCGCAGGAGCGTTGCCGTATCTCTGGTATCTCATGGCTCAGGAGCGTAATCGCATTTTTGAATAAAGTATCTCAGAAGACTCAGATGGGTGCGCGAGGAGATACAGATATATAACAATTCACATAATATCAAAGCAATAAACAAGTAGCAAATAACACATGATACTAACATCACAATATCCAAAAAGAATAATAATAAAAATAAAGATCAAAGTCATACGCAAGTCAATATTTTGAAGATCGAATTCTGGTTATCCCCAGCAGAGTCGCCATCTGTCACACCCCTATTTTCGCGACAAGCGCTGGAAGGCTTTTTCCAATTTAAGTGACGTTATTGATTAAAGATTATTTTTTATTTTTTTCAGAGTCGCCACTTGGAATTGAGTTGTGGTGTTCCAAGTCACCTTTTTGTTTAATCCCTTATCAAAAGAAAATGACTCTTTATATTAGTCTGCAAACCAGAAATTCGGATAAGGAATTCTGTTGACCGAGGGGAAGGTATTAGGCACCCCTCGAGTCCCGTGGTTCTAGCACGGTCGCTTGTATTGACTTATACTTATCTTGATATGTTTTTGGATAATTTGTGTCTATACGCCATGATTTACTTATTTTTTAATTGTTGAATGTTATTAGTGTTAAATCGGATGCATAACTGCATTCTCGATCTTGACATTTGGAGACATAACTGTCTTCTTTGCATCACACCTAATAATCTGTTTTTTTTTATAAGTCTCTACTTTAGATTAATAAAATTTAATTATATTATTGGACAAGGTGCATCACTGCATCCTTGATTTTTTTTATGTCTCCAAAAAGATGCGCAACCGCATTCTTAATCGAAACAAATATTTTTAATATTTCTAAAACTCATCTAGTCATTAAAAAAAACAAATATTTTTTCCTTTATACATAAAACTAAATAAGGTAAAATGAATCTAAATGCCTAAGATACAATATAAAATTTTGGATTATTTTGTATTTTTTTTTATTATTTATTTACTCTTAAATTTAATATTAAAATTAGACATACACATATTATATATTTTATTTTAATCTTAAAGTTAATGAAAAAAATTAGGCATACACATTCTAATCAAACAAAACAACAACGAATTATAAAAAATAAAACTCATTTTTTTTATAAAATAAAACAACAATAATTTATTTATTTATTTTTTAGCCTAATTATACCTACTTTATCATTATTATCTAAATGAAAACAAGAACAATGTTACGACCATTCTTTTTGAGAGATCACAACTAACAAATAAAATAAATAAATAAATAAATAAATAAAATCATCGATTAAAGCTACCTTATTCATGAAATAGAGAAATAATAACTAACAAATTAATCATTCCAATCAAATTCATGAATGAAATAAAATATAAAAATAACTTGTCATAAAATTACATCAAATTCCATAAATAAATAAATAGAAAGGTAAGGTAAAGTTGAATACCGCAAAATCTTAACCGAAGCTCAATTAGAATACCCACAAATTTTTATAGGTGTGTGTGGTGGTATATGTATGGTGTTTATATGAAAATAATAATGAGAAAGGAAGAGAAATATGAATGGGTTGGTGAATTTTTAAAAGGATCATGAAATAAAATGGAAACTTTTTCTTTTTATTTTCTCGAGTGTAGTACTTTTTTTCTTCTTTTTTCTTCGTTTTTCTGTCTCTGTACGTCTTTTTTCTTTCTTTCTTCTTTCTGTTTTTCTTCTTTGCTTTTTACTTTAATTTTTTGTTGTGCTATGCTTTTGTTTTCTTTTTTTCCTTTTGTTTCATTATTTTTTTACGTTGTTCTTTTTTATATTTTTATAATTTTTTTGTTTGACATTTTGTACATTTATTTTCTTTTTCTTTTTAATCTATTTTAATTTAATTTGTCTTCGTAGCTTCTCCTTATCCTAACAAGTTTATTATTATTATTTTTTGTTAGAATCCTAAATATCACGACAACACACATATTATAGCATAAAACATGACTTAATACTTTTCTAAATAATATCAAACAAAGAATTCATTCAACTTAGTAAGACACAAACATAAAAACTTTGATAATTAATTAAGGAAAAAGAGCGAGGAATGGACTCTTAAGCATGTAAGAAATACTCACATGTCATATAGCATGTTCGAATATATTTCAGTACACAACATTAATAATATTAACAGATTAAACACATACGAAATCTGAACAACTTCAATATATTGAAATTAATTCTTGCACAATAATGACATAAAATTAAGCAAAAATAAAATACAAATAAATGTTACCTCTTGTGAAAATTAGTTAACGAGAAGAAAGGACAAATAATCAGGAGCCACGAACTTGAAACCGCGAAAATAGATTTCCAGATCTTCAATCACAATGTGAGAAAGTACAATATGTATTGCTTTTTTTTTAAAAAAAATCTGTATCTCTGTGTGTGTCTTTTATGTGTGTCCTTTTTTTGTAGTATGTGGGTGTATGTATATAGGTGTTAGGATAGGTGTAGGTGTGGGGTAGTGAGTTGTATTGTGTGGGGTGTGGAATGTGGAGGAAAACGTGAGGGAGTGGGAGTGTGGGGAAGTTGAGAGAAAGTGGGAGTATAACTTGATGATGGTTTTATTTTATTTTCTTATTTATTTTTTAATTTTTGGAAGATAAGTCAGAAGCTTTTTTTAAAACAAAAAATAAAAATTTGTTCTCCTTTTCCCTTTTTGGTTTTGTACGTGTAGTATGTTTTGGATAGGAGTAGGAGTGGGGTAGGTTTGTTAGATTATTTAGGTTATTTTTTATTTTAATTTTAGTTTTACTCTACTTTTAAAAGAATAATAACTAACTACAAATTATAATAACATATAAACTAATTATTAAAATCTAAGAAAAAGTCAACTAGCTATATATATATATACAAAACAATTAAATAATACTAGCTTATTTATAAAAACTTAATTTCAAATATAGATTTTTTGTAATCTTCCATTTCTTTTTAAACAATTTACAATAAAACTTACCTTAAAAAATGATTCTATTTTGTTGTTTTCAAATCTTTTAAAATAAACTTAATAAAAAATAAGAGAAAAGTAAAAAATGTTTAATTTATATTTATAAAAATATTTCAGCTCTACAAATGGTGTAAAATTTTAAGTTCGGTCAAAAATTACGTGTCTACAACAACCCCGAAACTAGCAAACACCTTAAAGAAATAGTTTGAGTCCGAAAAGAGTGGACATAAACAAGATAGATCCATGGCAGCTTGAAAGAACTGGCCCACCCTTGATTCCGGTCACGCTCAAAAGTCACCTAGCTGAGGTCTATCAATAGCCGCCTGAAGATACCCTATACTCAACAAAGAACAAGTAAGTGCAGTATCAGTACACAACCACAGTGTACTGGTAGGATCACATGACTATCCCAATAAGTGCAACATAAGCAAGTAATTACAACATCATAAACATGCATATACCGAACATATACAATTTTAGTCATCTTATCAGAAAACATATTCAACTCCACCTTATCAATAGCAGGTAGATACGAAAATATCAATCACAAGTCAATGTTCCTCTCATGTAACCCATACCCAAACTATTAGTGTACCGGTACGTGGTACCTGATCCAATATTTATGCCGAAACGTGGCAACCGATCCAAGTTTGTGTATCAGAACGCAACACCCGATCCATTCAACAAGCCACAATTACAATCACAATCACAAGTATATTCTCAAATCATACAATCAAGTCATGATTCATGGCATTCATCATTCATCTATCCTCATTTACAATTAGTGAGATCAATAATGCAACATTCACATACATATATGTATTATATTGACGCAAGAACAAACATAAATCACACAACATGAAATCACAACCGTCACCTACCTCAAATCCAAGCTTGAATCCTCTAAGGTACTTGAATCTTCCCTTTCCGGATTCTTTCCGCTTATTCTAGGTCTACAACAATTAATATACGCAAGGATCAACAGTCAAATGTCTAATTATACGGATTATAACAAACCCAATAATCCAAGACCAAACCCATGATCCCAATATCCCAAATTAGGGTTTTTTCCACCATAATTCTCAGATCAAAACCTTTCCTCAACAATAATTACCCAAGAAACTAAGTTCTACTAATCGAAAAGTGGAATCGGGGAGTGAAAACCTTACCTTTAGCCTAAAAAATGATGGAAAACGTTAAAAAAAACACATGGGGTTGTCCCTTAACTCTCAAAGTCGAAAAATGCAGAATAAAACATTTTTAAGGTTTATTTTTTACTTTAAGTCACGGTTGTCCAGCTATGACGGCCCAAGTCCCACCACAGCGGCCCCGCCTTGGCGGGAAATCCCGCCTCAGCGGCTTGTACGAAAACAGTGAGCAATTTTAAGAATTTCAAAACCCCCTTTTCAGAACACACCTTCATCCCACGACACTCAAAAAATACTTACTTGCGTGAAAGTCATTTTTCGGGAGTTTCACTCGCCCGAATTTAATTTCGTAAAGTCGTACGGGTTCCTTAACGTCTTAGATATCTACTCATAAGATCAAATTCACAATTGGAGCTCTCATTTGTTACCATATTTCCCTAGACCTCACTGACTCCGATTTCGTCCAAATCTAGACTAGGCTAGGAAATCTGAAGTTACTACGAAAAGGTTTTCTGGCCCCAATTCTTTCCCCATTGGCTTTTTTCTAATGACGGAATTTAATCGTTACAATAGATATCAATTTACCAATCACTCGTCCCCGGGTGATCAACTAGGAAAGACTGACTAAAGTAAGGGTAGAATAGTACTTGAATCGCTGAACAACTGGGGATACTTGACTCGCATGTCCTTAGCTTTCAGATATTGCGATCAAGAATTTCAACCGGTTCTTCCTCATACAGAAGATCTTGTTTAACCAATCAGAGTCTCACTTTATGATATAATCTTCATCCCCAAACCAACCAATTGAATACCTACACATCCTTTTATACAATTCCTCAATGAAGTCATCACAATATTCGAGTGATATTTTTTGTTGTATGCACACTTAACTAACAATAAAGCTATTCCCAATAACCATGATAAAATCCTAAATCAATACTTGCTACATTAGAAATGAATCTGAACCCACTAACACACACTCATAATACCCAAACAATCATAGTTCTTATCAACATCTCCTTTTCACAGCATAAATTTTCATGAGCTTAAGTTATAAAATTTTGATCTTTAGACATCAGATACTCATCGAGGGATATGTCCAAGCATACCAACCCTCCAACAACACTATCGAAATGCTAGATTTAATAATTATGATTGTAGATTACCTTTAAGAACAGTAGAATTGGACCCAATAATCCCCATATTCAACCATACATAATCGATACATTACCTCGACGACTAGATAAATATTAAGATTGTCGGACAACCAAAATTACGCATGGTAGCTCTTCTATGAATTCTCATAAGCAAGGTGGTACATGTAGAACTACTGAAATACTTTAACAACTCTAAGAAAACACCACATATGTCCTCTAAATTAACCAAATCTTCTCAAATCATCCAACTCAACTAAGAGAACATCGCAGGATCGGTACACCTGATCCACCACTAGGGATCCACCCACAAAAGTGAAAACACGTGTGAGCATAGCTAATGCATCATAGTCAAAACCATGTACAAAATGAAATAGATGATCACATAAGAATTTATCAAATAACACTAAAGGTTTTCCTCTGAAGAGTCGATATCAGCCATTTCCACTCAATTGACTCCACTTACTTTTCCCATCATTCCACTGAAGCCCATGCTCTCAATACTAACAACCATCATGAACACTCCAACCATTTAGCTTACTCTCAACCAATACTTTTTAAATGAAAAACTTCTTAGCTACTTTAACAATCAAAAGTAATAAACTTTACGTCTCAAACCAAGTGTAAATCCTTTCAAAGGTTCAATACCTGATACAATTGATCATTTCTCACCTTGCAAGTTCATACCTTGACAAAATATATCACCACAAATGTAGACATTACAATGAAAAATTTGAATTGTAAATTCAACTGTATAACACAATCCCCTTATCTATCAACATTAGCTTATATCTTGAAGATTCTTATGAATTCATAGATCTTCGCTTATCATTGATCGCATCTCCATCAATCTTATAATATCTTTTGCTAACAATTCAATCGTACTCATTACTAAGCTCAAAACAAAACAAAGCACTTATCATCTCACTCGAGCTAATGTCTGTTCACTTCTTTCTCAAGTCTTTTCAATAGTTTTTAACCAATCGGATGGACTTGTGACACTATTATCATAGCCACAGCAAAACGAATGAAATCACACGTCTCTGAACCCAAATATCTACCCCTCAGAAGATACCTTTTTAGCCTTTGCAATCAAATAAAATATTCTTGCTCTCGCCTCTCTTTAAATGTTGTACTACATCCCACTATTTTTCCTTCATTATGACTCTAGCTCTTTTAAATTCTATTCGAGTGGTGTCCCACCATCTCTTAAAACTTTCCGTACAACCACGTTACTTACCAAACATTAGAAAACCACAACCTTAGATACTTACAAGTCATAATTACTATACACAATTCACTTAACCAACAATCTTATTATATAGTTGCATTCCACCACAATCCATCACGCACTCTTACCACTAGTACGCTCGGTCATCCCTGGCTATCACTACAAGTCAACCTTTTCATTGACATGACACTTCAAAGTTAGGTATACCCATCAAATTCAAAAGGACTAACCCAATTTTTATATGCACTCTTACTAAAATACTTCAATTCCCTTCACCCAAGTATACTCATTGAGATTTTCTTTATCCATAAGCTTGTCATTCCGGTATCAATCCACTCATTTAAATTCATACACTACATAAATAGACTCAATAAAGGGAGACTCAACCTCAACATCCCGAATATGAGCCAAATAAGCCAAACAACCCTGCCCTACCAGTTTCCTACCCACACGAAAGATACGACCTTAGATGACTTAGGCTTGTACCCCCTTCCCACTACAACCTTTCCCTACTCAAGATCTCTAGAGTTACCGACTTAGTATTACCACTAAGCACAACATAATAGGGGGACAACCAAGTCATGCCTAAGATTATATCAAGTCAGTCATATCCAGCATAACCAAATCAACCCAAGTCTGAAAATCCATAAACACAACATGACAAACATGATATATAAGGGTGACTATGACTGACTCTTCAACTGGGGTAGAAACATCGATGAGGGCATCAAGTATATCACAAATCATATCAAATTCTTAGGCAAATTGCACAGACACATAAGAATAAGTAAAACCTAGATCAAACAACACATTTAGCCTTCCAGTCACCAACAATAATAGTACTTGTGATCACTACATCAGACCTTCAACCTCAGTTTTGCCCAGGAAGGCATAAAACTGTGCCCTGTCATCTTGAAGGGCAACCTGCTCGCCTGGCTGCACTACTCCTCTACTTGCATTACCATTTCCCCGGCTTTCACGGGCTCACTAATTTCCTCCTCATATGCCCAGGTTCTCCACAATTTTAACACATGTAATAACTTAACCCAATAAATATCATTGTTATTGGAGCAGTTGTATCCTGACCCTTCTTGATATACAATCAATCCATGAAATCATAGTATAGTTTCTAACCTCAATTGGCAGAACTTATTTTCATCATTCGTTAAACAACCTATAATGTTATGATAACAATACTAAATGCATCTTCCCAAGTAATGGTGTTCATTATCTAACCGTCCCTTACCAAAACTTCTTAAATGTTGTCACATATAAACTGGAATCTGCAAATCTGACCTTAATCCCTTCACAAGTGACAGTAGTAGCTAGCAACCCCCATAAAACTCCTAATTTCAATCACAGAACTAGGTCGGACCTAGTTCCTGACTGCTTCAATCCTTTGAGGATCTACCATTACCCCTTCCCTTGAAACTATATACCCCAAAAAGGCAACTGAAGTCAACCAAAACTCACACTTAGAAAATTTAGCATACTATTTTTGTCTCCCTAGGATACTCAAAACTATACGAAGATGGTCAACATGTTCTTCCTTACTCTTAGAATAAACGAAAATGCCATCAATAAATACTATAACGAACGAATTAATAAATGGTTTGAACACACCATTCATCAAACTCATGAAAGCTACAGATGCATTTGTCAACCCAAACGACATAACTAGAAACTCATAGTGCCCATGGCAGGTCCTAAATGCCATTTTTGGTATATCCTCAAGCCTAATCTTTAATTGATGATAGCCAGACCTTAGATCAATCTTAGAGAAAACGGATGCACCCTGCAACTGGTCAAAAGATCATCTATCTGAGGCAGCGGATACTTGTTCGAATGGTGACCCTATTCATCTGTCGGTAGTCTATACACATCCTCTCTTGCTAGTGATGGTGTTACCACTTTTGTTGCTCTAGTTCGGACCATAGAGTGAAGAAGGAAAGATACCAATTTGTATAACCCAAATACCAATTCGATTCAAGTCATAGCACGAATGAGTAGAAAGAAGTGAGTTTTTCCTAAAGTCTTATAGCATCTCGAAGAAAAGTACGGACGTCTTCGTACCGTTCCGCAAGACTCTACTAAACTCGTTTTGGTACAATGAGATCAACGAACCTAGGGCTCTGATACCAACTTTGTTCACGACCCAGACCGTCGTGAGCGACACCCACACTAACCCTCCATTAGAAGAACCAAAACTACAGCCCAAATAATCAACTTAACCAAAGTACTACATATTTAAAGCTACAGAAGTAGGTTTAAATAGCTATATAATTAATACAGAAATACCCCTAGAACCTAAAAGTAATTGTACCAAAACTCTACGAACGACAAATCTAAGAACAAAGGGTATAACTCCAAAACTAACAAACACCTTAAACAAATAGTCTAAGTCCGAAAAGAGTGGACTTAAACAAGATAGATCCATGGCAGCCTGAAAGAACTGGCTCACCCTTGAATCCGGTCACACTCAAAAGGCACCTAGCTGAGGTCTATCAATAGCCGCCTGAAGATGCCCTGTACTCAACAAAGAACAAGCAAATGTAGTATCAGTACATAACCATAGTGTACTGGTAGGATCACACAGCTATCCTAATAAGTGCAACCTAAACAAGTAATTACAATATCATAAACAGACATATATCGAACATCTACAATATCAGTCATCTTATCAGGAAACATGTTCAATTCCACCTTATCAATAGCAGGTAGATACGAAAATATCAATCAAAAGTCAATGGTCCTCTCATGGAATCCACACCCAAACTGTTAGTGTACCAGTACGTGGTACCCGATCCAATGTATATGTCGAAACGTGGCAACCGATACCATAGTTATGCTGGAACGTGGAAACCGATCCCATATTTATGTCGGAACGTGGCAACTGATCCAAGTTAATGTGTCAGAATGCAACACCCAATCCATTCAACAAGCCACAATAGCAATCACAGGTATATTCTCAAATCATACAATCAAGTTATGATTCATGACATTCATCATTCATCTATCCTCATTTACAATTAGTTAGATCAATAATTCAACATTCACATACATACATGTACTATAATGAAGCAAGAACAAACATACATCACACAACATGAAATCACAGCCATCACATACCTTGAATCCAAGCTTGAATCCCTTAAGGCACTTAAATCTTCCTTTTTCGGATTCTTTATGCTTGATCTAGGTCTACAGCAATTAATATACGCAAGAATCAACAATTAAAGGTCTAATTATTCGAATTATAACAAACCCAATAACCCAAGACCAAACCCATGATCCCAATATACCGAATTAGGAATTTTTCCGCCATAATTCTCAGATCAACACCTTCCCCCAACAATAATTACCCAAGAAACTAAGTTCTACCGATCGAAAAGCGGAATCGAGGAGTGAAAACCTTACATTTAGCCTCAAGAATGGTGGAAAACGTTCAAGATAACTCCTGGGGTCGTCCCTTAGCTCTCAAAGTCAAAAAGTGCAGAATAAAACATTTTGGGGTTTATTTTTGACTTTAAGTCGCGTATGTCCCGCTATGGCGGCTAAGTCCCGCCACAACGGCCCTGCCCTGGTAGGAAAATCCCGTCTCAGCGGCTTGCACGAAAATAGTGAGTAATTTTAAGAATTTCAAAACCCTATTTTCACAACACACCTTCATTCCACGACACTCAGAAAATACCCGCTCGCGTTAATATCATTTTGGGGAGTTCCACTCACCCAAATTTAATTTTGTAAAATCGTACGGGTTCCTTAACATCTTAGATATCTACTCATAAGATCAAATTCACAATTGTACCTCCCATTTGCTACTAGATTTGCCTATACCTCACTGATTCCTATTTCGTCCAAATTTGGACTAGGCGAAATCTCAAGTTACTACGAAAAGGTTTTCTGTCCCCAATTCTTTCCCCACTGGCTTTTACCTAACGACGAAATTAGGTCGTTACTACAAGTGAAATTTCACGACCGGCTATACGGCCTGTGATGTGTTTCACGGACCGTGAAGCCTTAGACAGTTGGTGAAACCTCCCTTTTAAGGCCACTTGACAATTTAAAAGGTGGGGTCTTTTTAGTCTTTCACCTATGCGTGTGGTACTTAAATCACGTCATTTTAACCCTTATTCTAAGTCTAAACCACAATGTTTTAGACCTAATTAAGGGCTTAGAAATGTTAATCAATTCTTTTACGTTCATTAACACTTCAAGACATTAGAGCAATGTTCCAAGAGGAGTAAAACTAGGGTTTCAAGCATTCTTCGAGTTTCATTGGTTTCGCCAAGAACTTTGTTCTTCTTAGGTATGTAAGGTTATCATAGTGTTGGACTAGTTCGTCCTCACGCCCTACATCTACTTTTAAATCAGTAAAAGAGTAATCTAGGGTTCTATCCTTACATTTTAGTATTCTTGAGATGAGTTGATTTTGAGTTCTTGAGTTCCTGATTCTTTTGGAAATTCTATTTCTAATTATTGAATTGTTATATGTTATGCATTAAGATTCTTGAGTTGGTTCGTTCATGTCTATATTTCAGCATGAACCCTATGAATTGAGTATTCTTTAGATGAGTAGTATTGTTGAGTTATGAGTTCTTGAGTTCTGAGTATTGAGTTTTCTATATTGTTATTGAGATCCTTAAGTTTATTCGTTCATGCTTATATTTTAGCATGAACCTTATTCTTGAGTATTCACTGAATTCTTATAGAGAATCTTTTAAACAAAATGTTATTGGTTAAACTGAATTTTGAGGAACTAAAGTGGAGTTTGAGAAAGAGTATAAGGGAATTAAGTATTTCCCAAATGTTCCATTCTATTTATGAAGAAAAGAGTAGACATTTTTTTTTAGAAAAGTTGAAAGAGTTTTCAGAAAGATTATGTACAAAGCAAATACTTCTTAAAGAGGCTTTTTTGAGTAATTATCTCAACCCAGAGAAAGTATTTTTACTTTGAACAAAGGGAACATTATTTATAAATGAGCAATGAGTTTGAAAGATATTTTAGAGCAATTACCTCTTTTAAGAGGTTAGTTTGACCAATTATCTCAACCCAGAGAAATAGCAATGTTTTTATACATTTGAGCAAGAGTATATATATTATTGGGAGTAGTATTAAGCATCGATACGGGGGAGAGTTCACACAACTCACAGCCCCCCATAAACCATGTCTTGCCAACATGGGTACATGATCATACTTTTTAGATATATCCTTAGTGACTTTGAGCAGAGCTTAGTGGATCCACTTAGTTGAGGTGTCCTATATCCCGGCACAATATAAGACAGTTCTGGTAGAGATGGTTGTCAGTTAGAGAATCTCCCAATAGAGTTAAAGTGTATTTTTATATATCACTTATTATATTGAGTTTCAGAGATGAGTAAGTATTTTTATAAAGTTTAAATGATTTCATTCTTTTAATCCTTTACATTCAGTTGAGTTTATGTTAGTTGAGGTGTCCTATGTTTCGGCACGATGTATGACAGTTCTGGCAGCGTGGACAAACATTGTATCATCACATAGATCATAGTGATGGTTGCCAGTTAGAGAATCTTCTAATAGAATTAAAGTGTATTTTTATATGTCAATTATGTTGAGTTTCAGAGATGAGTAAGTATTTTTGTAAAGTTTAAATGATTCACTCCTTTAACCCTTTACATTCAGTTGAGTTTATGTCTTATATGTTGCAGTCCTTTCATTCAGTTATTTTCACTTTGTCTATACTACATACTCTTACATTCAAATGTACTGATGTGATTTGACCTGCATCCTTTCATGATGCAGATACATGTGTCCTGGATCATTAACAAGCACTTCATTGAGATCACTCTACACTCCATTTAGCTTTTGGTGGGACTCATTGTATTCCAGAGAACTTCACATTTACTTCCAGTTTAGTAATTTTGAGATGTCGTAGGTCTTGTCCCGACATCCCTCTTTAGTAGTAGATGTCTCATAAAAAAAAGAGTCGAGGAGTTTCTCTGTACTTTCTTTCCTTTAAATACGTTTTGCAAACTATTATAATTGTTACAATGAATACTTTTAGATATTCGAGATGAGTTTTATTTTGAGAACAAATTCTATTTTAAGCCTATTTTTTCTTTGAGTTAGTTTTCCGCTTGTAGTCATCCAGGATGAGGATTCGTTTGGGGACCAATAATGGTTCTCAAGTGTCGGCCACGTCCAAGGTGTAGGCTCAGGGTGTGACAAACTTGGTATCAGAGCATAGAGTTAAAGTGTCCTAGGGTGCCTATGAACCCGTGTCAAGTAGGATCTTATTTATGGTTGTGAGGCCCCCACTTCTATAAATGAAGGACTACAAACATTTTAGAATAGTTTCTCTTCTTTCATACTCTAAATCGTGTAATAGAACTGTGTCATAAGGAGATTATTCAAACTTGTGTGTTTCTCATATCCGTTACTACCTCTCACACTCAAGGTAGTTGAAAATCAAAGCCCATATCTTTATCAATGAGTAACTCTCAGCAAAAGTCTTCAAAAAGTCATGAGACTGTAGAGGGGCTTGAGAGAAGCCCGTGAGAGATCTTAAGTATTGATATTCAAAAGAATGCACTCTTATTCATATGAATCGTATGTTCAAGCTAAAAACGAGATGTACTCCCTTCTCTAAACTTTATTCAGGTGAGACCCTTATGAGGGGAGTGTGTTTTAGCGCCTGGATATTATTTCACCTGAAAATATAGTATGAGTTGCGATGTTATAAACAGTAGTAGTAAAAGTGCTTAGAGTTAGAAAAATGCATGCAGAGGTATAGTAATCTAAAAAAGAGAGATAGTGATGAGGCAAATTATGTTGTTGCAGTCGTGCACCCAGTAAATTATTAATGAGGAACTTTCCCTTATGGATAAACTAAGAAGTGATGAGTTTATGTAGATTTCATGATAAAAGGTAGAGTAAAAGTTATTAGTATGGATGAGTTAGAGTATACTTTAACTAGAAGGGAGTTTATGTCAATGTGACATTGTGTTAGGACAGTAAAAGGAATGTGATGTTTGTTGGCAAAAAAAGCATTTAAGGAATGAGAAGTGCTAGCAGGTTGGTCAGAAACTTGGCCCTTTGAGGGAGGCAAAGTGCAAACATATTCTTGGAGATAGGATGGTCTAACATGATGTCTAGTAGATCTTATAAGTTCAGGTGAGGCACATGTTGAGGAGGATGTGGAAGACCATGAGTGGAGGGACTGTGTAAGGTTGTTGTTATCATAGGAGATGGTACCAGTACATTGGTTTCAAGAACTTGACATGTTGGTTCAAGAGTGTCAGTACTAGATAAATGTGTATGCATGTCTTGAGTGTTAGCATGACGATTGTCCCAGGAAGAGGGTAAAACAACAGTTGGCATACAAGTAGATGGAAAAAAGGAAACATCAAAAGGAAAAATATGTTCAAGAAAATTAACATCTCTAGAAACATGTATTGTTTTAGTAGCTAGATTGAGAACCTTGTTTTAGTGTGAAAAAAGTATCCCACAAACACATAAGGAGTGGCCCAAGGCTCAAATTTATTTTTGTGAGGTTTGGTGACTGTAGGGTAGCACAAACACCCAAAAGTTCTGAGGTGAGAGTATGTAGGCTTCTTTTGGTACATGAGTTCATAAGGGCATTTTCCTTTCAAGATGGCACAGGGTAGTCTATCGATCAAATAGGTGGCAGTGATGATGCATTCTCCCCAATACCTAAAAGGCACTTTAGATTGAAACATGGATCTAGCAACGTCAAGTAAGTATTTGTGTTTTCTTTTCACCACACCATTTTGTTGAGGTGTGTATGAACCTGAGTTTTGATGAACAATGCCTTTGGACTGATAGAAAAGGGTTGCTTCTTTACTAGTGAATTCCTGCCCATTGTCTGACCTAATGGCCTTTATGGTTGTCTGAAACAGAGTTTCTATTAATTTGACAAAGGACTTGATGACTTGTAGAGTCTTGCTTTTGCAGCTCAAAAGGTGCACCCAAGTTGATCTGTTATGATCATCAACTATAGTCAAGAAGTACTTATAGTGATCATGTGTAGGCGTATAGTAGGGTCCCCACAAGTCCAAATGCAAAAGATCAAAAGGTTTGGATGAGAATAAAATATTGGTAGGGAAATGTATTCTTGTTTGTTTGGCCATGGGGCAGATGGTGCAAGTGAAAGGTTGTTTAGAGGCAAACCTTATTGGAAAGCTGGATAGTTTCTCACTTTTCACAAATGGGACATGTCCCAATCTATTATGCCATAAATAATCAATACAAGTATTAGGAGGAGAAGAGCAGGCAGAAGACATAGTACAAGATTAAGCAATTTTATTATCAGAATGATTACAAACAGACATACAACAACCAAAGTTTCTACAATTGGACATGGAACAATCATTACAAGAGTCATGAAACTGATTAGGACTTTAAGTTGAATCACAAGCAGCATGACTTGAAGTTGAACTACAAGTAGCAAGAGAATGAACATGATTTGAACTTGAGCTGGTGAACTGACATTTTAGGCATAGGTAATATAAACCATTCCTTGATTTACCAATCTACAAAGGCCTCTTCATTGAAGGGGCCTACAACATACATGTATGAGTTGAAAAATTAACAATGGAATTAGATTGCATTGTTAAGGAGTGAATAGAAATCAAGTTATATTTGAAACTAGGGACAAAAAGTATTTTGTTTCAGGTCAATCTTGGACTCAAGACAACATCACCTATTTATCTGACTTTCACTTTGTAACCATTAGGCAGGGTGACTAGAAAAGGATACGGCAAGGGTCTAGTGTTAGTCAACAATTTTATGTCTAAGGATATGCGATTTGAAGCACCATAGTCTAGAATCCAATATTCAGCAGAAGATTTGAAACATTTACATGATAGATTACTCATTAACTCTTTATGAGAAGAACAAACCAATATACCTGCAAAGTTTGTAGCTCCACCAACATCTTTTTGAGGGACCTCAGCAGTATTTCCCACTTGGAAATTGTCCAGAAGTCGCATCAGTTGGTTACACTGATCCTTTATGAGGTGTTGGCCTTGATTCTGATAGTTAGTCTCAGACCCATTCCCATGAGTATGTGTTGTTGTTCCTGTATTTCTTCCCTTGGTGAATTTGAAGTCTGCTGGAAATCCATGCAATCGATAGCATTTGTCCTTAGTATGCCTCTACTTTTTTCAGTAGTCACAAAACAATTGAGAGGACCTGTTTGTTTGTGACTTATTTGTTCTGTAAGATTGATTTCCACTTGAGCTAGGGTTTTGGTGTTGATTGTAGTAGCCTCTCGAGTTGTTATGTTTGTGTGTTGAGTGTAGTTTGTCCTGAACTGATTTATGCATGCATTGTGAGCTCCATCGTTTAGAGAGGTAGATTCAATGATAGACTGATTTAATGGCCTGACCTCACGCTATTTTTCCTCCTGAATGAGAATGGAGAATCTTTGTGCTATAGTTGGTAGAGGGTTTACCATTAAGATACTCTCTCTAACCACAATGTAAATCTCATTCAACCCCATAAGAAATTAGATCAATTGTTTGTCTTGTTCAGCCTTGTGTGAGTTATCCTTTGCTCCACACGCACATGCACAATTACACAGAACACTACCATCCAAAGCATTGAGCTCTTCCCACAATTTCTTTAGCTTTGTGTAGTAACTAGTGATGTCGAGAGTACCCTAGGTTAGATCATTTATTTCTCGTTGGATTTGATAACGTTTTGCTCCATTTTGTTGATCATACCTGTCTTCCAACTCCTGCCACAATTCCTTTGCATTGTTGACGTATTGAAGACTATCTTGATGTCTGTGAAGAGTGAACTCAAAATCCAGGAAATGACCATATCGTCACATCTTTCTTATTGATTGTAAGTAGGATATGTTGAAGGTGCCTTCACATAGTTTCCAGTGATGAATCTCATTTTGTTCTTGACTGAAATACCTCGAAGGATGCCTCGCCTCCAGGATTTGCAGTGCCATCGAAAACTGATGGCACTAGTGTAGATCCAACACTTTCCGCCGAACGAATGTAGAGTGGGTTGGTTCCAATGCACGGTGGATTGGTTTCCGCCAAGGATGATAAGCAAAGAAGATTAAGAACAAAAAAAAAAAATTAGATGAAAATCGAGTGAGTTCTCGAGAGGAGATTGAAATCTATGTGAAATAAGCTTGGGTGATGATTACACCGAGCTCTAATACCATGTTGAGAAGTGATAAACTGACCTCATCAGACATCCATTAATGGAGGTCACATGAACTGTATAAAAGTAAGTTTGAGCGGAGGAATGAAAATGAGAAGATTGTTTGGGGAAGAAGAAAAGTATCTTATTCCAAGTAATGTTGTATGTATATATACACGTGTATGGATCAAGTAAAAATATCTAGACTATATAACTAACTCAACTGATTCTGTACACAATGCTTAATTAGGCTCATCATTCTAACTAACTTTGAACAGTGTAACTAACTAACTATTTGATTAAGCTACATAATATTTCAGTAAGGGTGATTGCCATGATTTAGAGTGGGCTGTGTATGAATCAAATGTTTAATTTACTCAAAAAATGAGTTACGACATGTGGATTATGAGTATCAACCCAACATTCTGGATGTGTTCGTATGGAGGAAAATAATGGACTATGAATGTTGAATCACATGTTGACTGGAGCTATGGATTTTTTTTATTGAGAATTTATATTACTAGACTCGGTATCTAGTGAGTTTTTTAATTAAAATTATTAAAAAATTCTCAATAGAAATAAGTACAAGCAAACGAATGGGCACTAAGGGAAGAAATCTTGAGCTATGCATGTTATTCAACTTGCTTGAAATCATATTTTTTTTATCATGAAAATATAAATATTTTGTCTAGAAGTACAAAGCATTTTTGATCTTATACTGTATACTTATTTTGTTTTCTCATTTACATACAAAAATCGTTTTAAAAATAGCAAATCAAATCAAATCAAAATTAGAAAAAATCAAACAAAACAAAACCAAATCAACCCGTTCAATTTGATATCCAATGCACACTTTTCCAAAATTGAATATAAAAAAATGAAATCAAAATCTGATAAAATAATATCTTAACTGTTAGAAAGATGGGGCTTTGAATTAAAGGTGGCATTAAGGTGTCAAAATAAAGGGGCGGTGACATATGTCTTAATTATTGAGTGTAGGTGACAATTATGTGATTAATGATTAAGGATTGTGGAGTTGCCCTCAAGTTTATAAGTTGACAGTTTGGTCCATTGAATTAAATGAAGGGTAAAAGGGTAAATGATTAAAGCCTAATTTAACCAATTTTGGTGGGAACCAAAATTGGAGGGAAGCCACCAGTTGTACCAAAAGGGGGGAAATAAAACATATTTCCCCCGTATTCCTCTTCTTATTCTTCTTTTGTTATGTTCTTGCTCTCTTGCTCTCTTCTTGCTTGGTTGCTTGTATTTCTTCTTCCCGTTCTCTTCATCTTATTCTTCTTGTTTTCGTACATTGTTGGTCTGGTCTTGGCTGCTGGTCCTTCTTGAGCTCTTTTCATCTTCTTGAATCAAATTTAGCTAATTTAATCAGTGGACCAGATTTCGTTCTGTATCAATTGGAATTACTTCATAAGTGATTGGGTTCACACACCATTGTTTTGGTAAGTAAAATTAACAGTTCTTTGAAATCATTCATCATCATCTGGGTAGCCGCAATTTTTTCAATAATTTGCATTCACGTTTCCAATAGATGGCTATATATGTTGCAACATATGACTTATACATTTTGTCACAACATATGATTTATGTTTCGCAACAGAATAGTTATATGTAACAATATATAACTTACATTTCCCAACAGGATAGACATATGTTGCTACATATAACTTACATATGTTGCCACATGTGATTTATTTGTCACAACATATCAGTTATATGTAGCAACATATGACTTACATGTCGCCACATAATAGTCATATGTTGCAACATATGACTTACACATTTCTTCATTAGTACTAATTATTTTCTAATTAGTTTCTTCAGGTACAATAAATGGAGGGATTATTTGTAGGAATTGATTGTCGTGGTGAATGGGTCGAGAAGAAAAATCGATACATTTGGCGTTGGAAGGAAGGTAAGAAACGGGGAGGGTCGGTCGGGATGACTGTCGAAAGAAATATTTTGTATGATGATTTTGTGAATTTAGTCATGGAAAAATGTGGATACAATTGTCAACTGAAAGATCTTTTCATGAGTTACATTCCCCATTTTTTTCTATAATGAGAAGGTCTTACCTTTTAAAATAACTGATCAACCTAGTTTGGTTGTTTATTTGGGAGGATCAAAGAGACCCCCCATATTAAGAGTCTACGTGGATGAAAATCCTATCGAGGAGGATCATAATCTAGAAGAAGACCAACAAGATATGTTAAATGATGAATTTGATGATGTGGACAAGAATAATCACGATGTTGAAATTGGAAAAGATTACGTGTCGGACTTTGAGAGCCACAATCCTCATATACCTATTGTTGGCAGCAACATTCCATGTTCTTCTCAATCATCACGTGTGAATAATGTTCGAGATGATGAAATCAGTTTTTATAAGGGAATGACATTCAAGAACAAGGAAGAACTGGAAAATTCATTGAAAATTGCTTGCTTGAAAAAAGATTTTAGACTGAAAAAGGTGATCAATTCTCGTAATGTGTTTTCTTTTAAATGTTCATATCCGGAGTGCAATTGGTGGCTGAGGGTTGTGAAATTTACAAGTAGTGACAGGTTTGTCATTAGAATCTATGAAAAGTACCATACGTGTGATTCAGAGCATCTTATAAGCCATAATCCCCATGCCACGATAAAAGTCATAGGTAAGTACTTTGAAAATAGGTTTCCCAATG
This sequence comes from Solanum verrucosum, assembly GCF_900185275.1. Taxonomy (NCBI): domain Eukaryota; kingdom Viridiplantae; phylum Streptophyta; class Magnoliopsida; order Solanales; family Solanaceae; genus Solanum; species Solanum verrucosum. The sequence goes on from NW_026019673.1 coordinate 28,170, forward strand.
GTAAAGGCCCGTCCACAAGAGACATGTCAAATCAAGTCCGCAAAGAATTGGGTTGTAAGGTAAGCTATTGGAAGATTTATAAGGGCATGGAGCATGTTAAATCTAATGTTAGGGGAACACATGAGCACAGATATGCAGTGCTTAATGTGTACCGTTTTATGCTTGAAGTTGCAAATCCAGGGAGCAAAACGACATTGTCGCTCGATGAAAATGGGAGGTTCAAGTACTTCTTTGTATCATATGCCGCTTGGATAACTGGTTTTCAAGAAATGAGAAAAGTAATAGCCGTTGATGGGACATTCCTAAGGAGCAAGTATGAAGGAGTTTTGCTATCGGCGATGGCACAAGATGTTGAGAATCATATATTTCCAGTGGCTTTCTGTGTTATGGACAAGGAATGCGATGCCTCATATGAATATTTTTTTCAATAAATGAGAAGCTTTGTAGATGATACTGATGAGTTGTGCATTATTTCTGATAGGCATTCAAGTATTCGAAAGATGGTTTCGACTATCTACCCTGCATCTCATTATGGTTGTTGCATGAGATACCTTGGGAAAAATATTCGAAATAACTTTCACAATTCAAAGGTAGTGACCCATTTTTATAAAGCAGCAAAGGCGTACGATAGATGTGAGTTCAATGACCATTTCAATCAAATAAGAGATTTGGTACCAAAGGTGGCTGAAACTCTTGAACGTATTGGATTCCACACATGGAGCAGGGCATTTTGCTCGGGAAATAGGTACATTATTGTTTATACCATCTCGTTTGATTTTATTGTAATTTTATGTGTTTTGATTGATTTTTATTTTTTGTTGTGTAGATATAACATTATGACGTCAAACATCGCGGAGTCGGTGAATTCTATGTTTGATGTTGAAAGAGAATTTCCCATTGTCGCTCTATTTGATGAAATAAACATGAGATTTGCACTTTTATTTCACCAGAGGCGTATGGAGCTGGTGAACTCTGTAAATAGATTTGTTCCTTCAATTGAAAAAGACATATCAAAGTATGTCAATGCGGGCAACAAGTTGTTGGCTCATCAAATCGTTAACTACAAGTTCAGTGTCACTGGCCATGGTGATGTTGTTACGATGGATCTACAAAAAAGAACTTGTACTTGTAGAATTTTTTACTTGGACAAAATACCTTGTCCACATGCCATGGCACGCTTCGAGCCCAATATGGTGCCGATTTTGGAAATCAGATTTTTGAGTACTCCTCTCCATATTATTCAGTGGAAAAATACATAATGGCATGTTGTGAGGAAATTCATTCGGTGCCACCTGAAGATTCTTGGATGTCCCTTTGGATGCCATAGAGAGAGAAATACCTCCTCCATATGTTGATCAAAGCAAACCTGGAAGAAGGAGATATAAGAGACGGCATGGAGTTGGTGAATCATTTCCAACAAGAAAAAATAAGTGTTCCGTATGTAGGGACTTTGGCCACAAAAGAACTACATGCTCAAATCGAAATGCTCCATAAGTGTTGTTGAATTTTTATGAATGTTCTTTTTTATTTGAGGATAATGTTCCCTATCTTCTTATCTTAATTTGAATCAACCTATGTTATGTTATTTATATAAAATGTGTGATTTATTTAATTATGTGTTGCTACTTACAACAAAATACTGCATATGTTCCAACATATGTCAATTATGTGTTAGATTTTATAATAGAATATTGCATATGTTCCAACATATGTCAATTATGTGTTACATGTACTACAGAATAACGCATATGTTCCAACATATATTAATTATGTGTTAGATCTTACAACATAATATTGCATATGCTACAACATATGTCAATTATGTGTTACAAGTACCATAAAAAACGCATATGTTCCAATATATTTCTAATAAATAATTACGTGTAAGGTGTGTGAACCATCAATCAATAATTACTGTCATTGGAACAACTTTCAAGAAAAAAATTAATTACAACTCTTCATATTTTACCTTTTTTTCCAAAAAAAATAAGTACTTACATTTGAAGAGTCAAAAGTTGTGTCTCTTCTCTTCTGTTCGTCTTCAGAAGTTGCAACTTTTCACACATTTCATTTTCCTGTCATTATATAAGAAATCTTGAAAAAATAAGAAATCTTCAAAAATGAGTATGAGTAAAAAAAACCTACATTGAATATCTTTCGAGAGAACTACTAATTGATATCGTTGAAAGGATTGCTTCCTACTCCTCAAAGATTTAATGAGGGTTAAATTAAGGTATGTATGTATTAAACAATTTTCGCTCTTTAATTTGATTTCCTAACCATTTGATTTGATTTCTCAGTTCCAGGGTCCTCAATGAAGTCGCTAACGAACCTTCTATATTTCAAAAGGTAACATTGGTCAGCATTCCTTATCGTAGATGGTCAATAGTTCAAGAAGCCATTTCTTTCCAAGAAATGTGGAAAGCATCGGGGAATTTAAAGCCTTATACAGAAAAGGCGTGGTATTTTTTTATGTTTTTCGTATGTATTCACGTTTTTATCAATGTATTTTGCCTTTTAAATGTGTTATTTCTTCTGTAGTTTGATTTTTTCAACCGTAACGATCCAACTGCATTGGGAATGATTAATCAAGCAGCAGACGGTGGCCACATTGGTGCATCCTATGTGCTTACCATAATTTCAATCTTCAATGGCGGTGAATCCATGAGAGAAGGTTTAATGTTCATTGCCAACATGAAAAAAATGGAGCCACTAAAGATCAGAAGATGTCGACATAATTTGTGAAATATTTTAGGTGGAAAGTGGGTGCGAGATCCTCATTTGTTGGGAGGAAGACCCATTTGTTGCATTGTTCATCAATTTGAGCAAATCAGAGCAGGAATGGTTGGCCCATGGGAAGCGACAATGAAGATGATATTCGTTGTAATTTATGTAGTTGTGATTTAGAACTAGATTATGTAATTAAATTTCTGCCTTATACCACTGTGTGGTATTAATTTACCATATGTGGCAACATATGTACATAACTTGCAAACCAAATTCATGGTGAAAAAGGTTGCCTTTTTGTGTTTTGTACTTATTTTTGAATTTGTTCTTTATAAAATGTTTAATCCAATTTTTTTTTCATAGTGTTCTCATTTTGACCATCCTTGAAATGTCATCTGTGGAAACATATGTACGTTCTATGGTATAAAATATTGTATTTAACAGTTTAAACTTCAACAAATATGTCATATATGGCAACATGTGTATATCCTAAAATATGTTTTTTGGAGATAATTCAATTGAATTACGGTCTAATATAACCACCTCCTTCATTAATTACAATTCTTCATATTTTACCCTTATTTAAAAAAAAATAAGTACTTGCATTTGAAAAGTCAAAAGTGCCTCTTCGTCTTTAGAAGTTGCGACTTTCACATTCATTACATTGGGATTATATTATATAAGAAGAACACAACAATATAAGGTCCTTTCATTTAATTTTCTCCAAGATGGAAAGGAAGAATAAGAAATCTTCAAAAATGACTATGAGTAAAAAAAACTACATTTAATCCCTTCCGAGGGAACTACTAATTGATATCGTTGAAATGATTGCTTCCTACTCCCTCAAAGATTTAATGAGGGTTAAATTAAGGTATGTATGTATTAAACAATTATCGCTCTTTAATTTGATTTCCTAACCATTTGATTTGATTTCTTAGTTCCAGGGTCCTCAATGAAGTCGCTAATGAACCTTCTGTATATCAGAAGGTAATATTGCTTAATATTGTAATGACCCTCCTGGTCATTTCTGTGTCTTGCCTTCTATGTGTCATTTAGAGTGTTTCTGTAGCGACCACAAGTCATTTATGACTTGTTGGGACTGACAGTTCAGTCACCTGGTCGTTCGTTTGGTCTTGGTGCGAGTTTTTGTGTTTTGGAGCTTATAAACCTTGAACGATCCTTTTCGATCAAAAGTTCAAGAAGACGACCTCAGAATAGAATTCTCATGGTTCCATCAACTCCGGAATGGCCAAATTAGGCTAGTAGCATAGTTGGCACGAGTATCGAGGCCTTCGATGTGAGTTTGGATCATTGGGCGTTTTAGCCTTTGAAATTTAGCATAAGGTTGACTTTGGTCAACATTCTTGGAAAACGCGCTCAGATGAAAAATCCGTCAGCGCGGTTAGCTCCAGAATGTCAAGTTTGGTCTAGATTGACCCTTCTTTTGTGTCTGGAGGTTTTCGATATCTTTCCAGCCCTTTTGTGGGTTTTGACTTTAAATGACTTTTGGAAGTGGGACCCACTTTTTATCGAAATGACCTCTGATGGAAATTTTGACTGCGTCGTTGAGTCGGGTATATCAAATTTGGTATGGTTGCATATCTCGTTTACATACACGGGGTCCCGAACGAGTTCGGAGCACTCCGTTGGAGTTTTAGAATTTTGGAAAAAAAAATTGCAATAATATGCTGTTTATTGCAGAAAAACCAGCAACATTTCCAAACTTCAAACTCTCATAACTCTCTCATCTCTCAACCGATTTGGGCGATTCAAAAGACAAAGTTGTGAGGATTTTCGAGGACAACGCGTTGGTGAGCTTGGATACTGATTTGGGATCCCCGTTTGAGGTAATTTTCGTAAAATACCTGCTGCCACACCCTTTTTGTGAACTTGATTTTGAGAATTTTTGAGACTTGATATTTCAGTCATTTTAGATCCGATTTCGGTGATTCTTGGGGATATCTTGAGTGGTTTTTCAAGGAGAACGCGTTGGCGTGGTTAGATTTTGTATTTAACTTTTTGTTGGAGGTAAAAAGTTATGTTTTAGCTGCTGTCTTAGCTCATTTCTAGCTCAATTTTTTGGGAAAATTTAGAAGGTGATTTCGTGGTCATTTTAGGTGCGAATCTGGTGATTCAAAAGCCTAGATCGTGGGGTTTTTCGTGAGGATCATCATGGTGTGATTGGTTTCAGCATCTGGACCCTCGTTTATGATATTTTCTTGTAAATAGCTGCTGCTATTGTTGTTTCGTTTTAGTGTAATTTGGGTTTTGGTTGCATGTTGATAGTGTGTTGTTCCCGAGCCTCTAATTGTGTTCCATTTTGGGATATGAGCTGGAGGAAACTGGTTAGGACCCACTTTTGGGGTTAATTCCAGAATTTCCAGCACAGGTCCCACGATTCCCGTTTTTACTCCAAAATTGACCTGTCTCCGTTTGTTGTGATTTTGGTGTCTAAACGACCGTATTAACGTTGTGACTCTATTTTTGATAGTGGGGCAGTGTTTCGAGACCGTTCGGAAAGGAAAAGCTCCAAAGAAGTGATTTTGGAGCGCGTGTGATCGGCATACAGGTAGGCTACGGTTTCCCTCTCTTGGATTGAGCTTGAGAGTGTGCATACATGTTGATTAGTTGGGATTTGGGTTTGTAGTTATTGAATCACGTATAGGTATTTAAAAATTATGTTTTCGACCTATTTCGAGAATTATCGAGTAACTGTGAGCATGCTTTGTGTTATTAATGGACCATTCTCGCTATGTGGAGTGCTTTCATGCTTAATTTACTATTTGTTGAAGCATTTGGGCCTTAGTTTAGGTTTGACTAGGGCTTGCCTTAGAAATACATGATTCAGATCCGATAGGCCTTAGTTTTGCCCCGACGTCGCTTGGCCGACTTAGATCCCTGTAGACTGGTGTTGCAGACTTGAGTCTGATAGATTGGGCCTTAGCTAGGCGATACGCTTGCTCTGACTTTAGTTATCCTTATTTTCCCCGATGTTACGGCTTCACGAGTTACGTCGGCGACACTAATTCTACTTCGCGATTTGAATTTGATTTTTGATTTAGTTCCAAGGACTTACATTGATTGGCTAAGTATGGACGAAGTTCCACGGACATTTATGAGTGTGGATCGATTATGACTCTTTTAGCAGCTACATTGGCACCTTTATAGAGCATTCAGTTTAAGGTCCGGCCTCTATTGCCCAGATACTTATATAGAACATCTGATTAGAGTTCCGGCCTCTATTGCCCAAATACCTATACAGAGCATCCGGTTAGAGTCCCGGCCTCATATATTTGATACTTGTGATTGGTTACTTAGGTACTTCTGGTGAGCATCTGGTTCGAGGTTCGGCCTCCGTACTGTCAGATTCTACTAATTGGGGTTGAGGTTCTGGTTCGTGTTCTCCATTCTTGGGTTCTCATATGAAATTCTCTTTAGTTTTAGTTATTTTGTGTACTCGTCGGGCTTATGGGGGTTTGTTCGGATTTTTATTTAACTTGCGCACGAGTTTACCTTCTGGGCTTATGGGGGTCCAATTAGGTGTAGTTAGCTTATAGATTACTTTGGTTAGTTCTTTCTACACTCGTGTGCATTCCATTGTTAGTTAGATTTTAGTTCTTGACTTCGGTTTGTGTTATTCCTTCTTTTCATATTGTCTTTACTTTTTAAGTTCAGTCAGCCTATGATGCCTACTGGGTACCTGTTGTTTTGATACTCATGCTACACTCTGCATCTGTTTCGTGATGCAGGTACGGGCACTAGTAGCCAGCGTTGATCGAACTTGGAGCAGACTGATCCGGAGACGGAAGTGAGCACACGACGTTTTGTACTATTTCAGTCTCCATCTTTATATATAGACTTGTCTTTTACCTTTCAAGACAGTCCAATCTCTGTTGTCCACTTTTGGGACTTGTCATTTTGTAGTAGCTCTGTACTAGTGACTTCCATGTTCTGGGAGAGATCTTTATTTGTATTTATGTTTTGGTTTGCTTCCGCCTGTGTATGTTATTATCTTAAATTTTTGCTTACTCTTGTTAGCCTCTGCCCTCAAACCCATTACTTGTTGTTCCGAGTTACGGGTTGGCTTACCTACTGGTGGGTTATAGTAGGTGTCATCATGATTCGAGGAATCGGGTTGTGACAAATATTCATGTATTTATATGGCCGTGTTCAGTTGTTCGAAAATGCAGTTCTTTCCTGGAAATGTGCAGAGCATTAGGGAATTTAGAAGCCTTATACAGAAAAACGTGGTAATTTTTAATGTTTTTCAGATGTATTCACGTTTTTATCAATGTATTTTGCATTTTAAATGTGTTTTTTTTCTGTAGTATGATTTTTTCAAACGTAGCGATTCAAATGGATTGGGAATTCTTAGTCAAGCAGCAGACGATGGCCACATTGGTGCATCCTATGTGCTTGCCATAATTTCAATCTTCAATGGCGGTGAATCCATGAGAGAAGGCATAATGTTCATTGCCAACATGACTCCACTAAAACTCAGAAGATGTCGAGAGAAGATGCTATATACTTTATATGGATGGGTGCCAGAACCTCATTTGTTGGGAAAAAGACCAATTTGTTGCACTGTTCAAAGCCTCCACTTTCGTTGTGAATTATGTAGGTGTGATTTAGAAATAGATGAAGTAGTTAAATTTCTGTATTAATTAAATTTTCATGTGGCAACATATGCACGTTCTGTTTTTGAATTTGTTCTTTATAAAATGTTTAATCTAAAAATTTTTGACATTTTCCCATTCCTAAATCGCTCAATTTATCAATTAACCGATCCTTGAAGTGTCATATGTGGCAACATATGCACGTTCTATTTGATAAATTGCAACAGACATGTAATAAATGGCAACATGTGTATATCGTAAAAGGGTCTTTTTGGAATTAATTCAATTAAATTGTCACCTAATTCAACATGTAACACTAATATATAGTCCTACAACATGTCTAAGTACAAAATTATGGTCTAATACAACAAACTTCATTCAATTCTATCAATTATTTTTACAAAGACTATCATCTCACTAGGTCATCATACAATGACCAAGTTACTCCATATGATAGTCACATAACACCCTTGTAAATCGTTGTTCCAAGTGTTATGACATATTTTTATTGCTTAATTATGGTTCAAAGTACTAAAATTTGACATTTTCCCATTCCTAAATCGCTCAATTTATCGATTAACCGATCCTTGAAGTGTCATATGTGGCAACATATGCACGTTCTGTTTGATAAATCGCAACAGACATGTAATATGTGGCAATATGTGTATATCGTATAAGGGTTTTTTGGGGGTTAATTTAATTAAATTGTCACTTAATTCAACATGTAACACTAATATATAGTTTTACAATATGTCTAAGTGCAGAATTATGGTCTAATACAACGACCTTCATTCAATTCTATCAATTATTTTTACAAAGACTATCATCTCACTAGTTCATCATACAATGACCAAGTTACTCCATATGATAGTTATAACACCCTTGTAAATCGTTGTTCCAAGTGTTATGACATATTTTTATTCCTTAATTATGGTACAAAGTACTAAAATTTGACATTTTCCCATTCCTAAATCGCTCAATTTATCGATTAACCGATCCTTGAAGTGTCATATGTGGCAACATATACACGTTCTGTTTGATAAATCGCAACAGACATGTAATATGTGACAACATATGTATATCATAAAATGGTCTTTTGGGGTTAATTCAACATGTAGTGTAACATATCATTCTAGAATACTCCGCTAACACACACTCCACTCACTCTCACTTATTATAAAAGGGTTAATTAGGGTTCCCTTTATTCTTTCTCCTCTCATCGTCTCATCACACTCAAATTTTTCTGAGAAGATGTTATCACCTTGGACAAATTTAAGTCTCTGCATGCTCTTGTTGTGGGTGATCAACGTAATTATATTGTTCTCAGTTAATATGATGTCTTCTTCATGTGTGTTCTCAGTGCATGGGTGATGTTCGTTGTTTGTTTTTGTCGGATCTTTGTCTAATGGAGTGTTCATCATTTGGTAAGTCTTCTTACTTTATATATAACATCATGTCTACTGTAACGGCGTGTATGGGGTAGTTAACTATGGTTGTTTGTTTTTCTGTAGGTGGCCTTGTGACAGAGTGCATGGGTAGCTCTGATCCACCACCCTTCAAGAAAGAATAGTGATGCCCCTGCAGGTTTAATCGCTTAATGTTGACTCCAGATCCTCCAGTCAAGTCCTTTTTTGATGGCTGAAGTAGAAGTATAGGGCTAGAGCATTTTAGATGTAAATTTTATTGTTTTTATTGGCGTTAATGCCTTGTAAATATGGATATGTAGCCTAGCCTAGCCTTGCATGTCACTATATCAACTATCAATGGGCTTGAGCATTTCAGATGTAAATTTTGTTGTTTTTGTTGGCGTTAATGCCCTGTAAATATGGATATGTAGTCTAGCCTAGCCTTGCATGTCACTAGTTCAACTAACAACTATCAATGACATGTTTATGTTTATGTTTTATGTTTCCCAAGTTTATGTGCTTGAAATCCTCTCTATTGATGGTGATACTACTTGCATGTACACATAATTGACATATGTTACAACATCTTAAAAAATGTATGTACTTTATAAAAGTCATAAGCAAGCCCAACCTGTCCCTGTCCCTGTCCCTTCGAGGACATCTGATTAAAAATAGGCAAGCCCAACCTCTAAAACTGGCCCAATCGGCCCATTATTTCATTTCTAGAAGGGATATATATATAAATTAGGGTTTTCATTTTCATTTCAAAAATAGGATTTTCACTTTATTCCTTGTTTGTCACTTCACTTTCACTTCGGTTCCTCTTCGCACTTTCTCTATCTCCTCTCTCTCTCTTAGGGGTATGGATCTCGGATCTCTGGAGTGCATGGGATATAATGATGTTTTTTATTTCATCAGTCTTTTTTGTTCTTTGTTTTTTAACACAACTAATTTGATTGGCCTTTGGTTAAACCAAATCTCAGCACTGTCATGTATTGTCAAATTAATAAAATCATTAATTTTGAAATATAGACTAGGTTGGGTAAGAATTTATGAGTTCTTTAAATATAGATCAATACTCTAGATCTAGATCTAATGAATGAGTTTTGTTTGTTTTTGTTACTTTTGATATAATGTCAAATGCAATATTGAATCGAATTTGTAATGATGAAAATGATCCCATGCTGGGTGTGAAAATCTGTTGCAAACGTGGAGACTTACTTTCAATGCAAACTTCATGGTCGAAGGACAATCCATGTCGAAGATTTTGGTCTTGTTCACGCTATCGTGTATGTATATTTCTACATCTTAGTCTGGAGACTTCGCTTTATTTTGTTTTTAAAAAAACTTACATTTCTTTGTGGTGTGTATTTTAGGAGAATGCATGCAACTTCTTTAGATGGAGGGATCGTGAAGACGTTGATATTCGATCCAAGTTCGTTATTCTAGATTGACGAACAGAATTAAGGAGTTAGAAATTGATGATGAAAATCATATTAAAAGAAGTAAAAAATGTGTGATGAAGGAGAAGAAGAAGATCAAATGTTGTAACAACTGGAAGTTAATATTCGTGTTGTTTGTTGTGGTTTTTTTTCTATTTTTAAGCATTACCAAGAAGAACAGTGTGGAGGATGAAAAATTCATATGTAGTTGTGTACAACCATTAAAATTATCATAGTTGTGGAAATAAAATAAATAAACGTAGTTTTGCACTCCTGTTCCAACATTTTTACTTGTTCTTAACATAACATATGAGTCAAATGTTGCTACATATGAGACATATGTTGCTACAAATGCCTCAGATGTTGTGACATATCACCCTTATGTAACAACGTTTGACCAATTGAGGCATATGTTGCTACAGATGACCCATATATTGCTACATATGAGACATATATTGCTACAAATGACCCATATGTTGCTACAGATGACCCATATGTTGCTACAAATGATACATATGTAACAACATTTGATCAAGTACTTACTCTCAATATAACATCACATACTATGTACTTGCTCTCAATATAAGATAAAATAACATAAGTGATAAAATAAAATATTGTCTTTAATTATAAACACATTATCAAGGCACCAAGCTCCTAGATACTATCCCAGCAGCCCAAACCCATTGCATTCGATGAACTACATTGTCACACATCAGGGTTTTGGGAGGTTGAATTGTTGTCCTGGTAATCAAATGCTTAATAAATGCAAGCGAATATGACGCACATGTGGCTTTGCTATCATTTGTTACCATGGGTTCCAATCGACCTTTAAATTTCCATGGTTCATTGAGGAACTTATCTGGCAAATGCTTCATTATTCCACTTTGCTTCAACAATTTTGGCAGCAACTCGAAGACAGGTTGTATGAATGTCAAAAACTTGGCATGTTGCATACCCATCAGCAGGCAGTCATAAACATTCATGCGACCCTCAGGCAAGAGAATCTCAAGAGTCACAAAATGAGTTTTGTTAATGTTCATGACTGCTAAAAGCCTTTTTGCACCAATCCAATCCATGCCTCCAGGATATGGTCTAATGCCCCTGACATAGTTAATCATATCTTCATCCCATTCAAACTCATTAATTAACTGCGTAAAGCTTTTGCCACCAACTGTTGTTGCCTCCTCGCTCATTTCGTCATATTTTAGTTTGAAGTTGGAATAGAAGTTGAGATCCAGGATTCTATCAGTGGAATCATAGTACTCAGGGTTTCTCACATGCCTCTCCCGCATGAGGCTAAGGATTTCATCAACATACTGAAATAAAAAATAATATTAAACAGTAAAGAAGAGTTATCATTGAAAAGATAAAACAAATGAACACTATAAATTGAAGGTACTAGAAGAGAAACATTACCCAGTCTTCCCACCAAATGTCCATGCTTGTCATGATCCTGAAATCTTCTTCACGAAAACAATGCATGTCGTATTCTGCACGCAAATACTTTGATCTCGCCAAGTCCACCAGTTTGTTCTTTTCAGCTATAGTCACACCCTTATAAACATTCACATTCTTGAACTCCAGCACTTCCTCTCCTACGGCCATTGGCAATTCTCCAAAGATCTTATTCTTCAAATTTTGTATTGCCTTAATAAAGGATTTGTTCCTCATCTGGGCATGTGGAGTATATGGATGCCAAACATTCTTTGATGGAATGACATTGACCCCCCTCTTGTTTTTTAAATTCATTGACAGCCTGACTCAATGTTTGAAGATACATGATAAAATCTTCATCTTGTTTCTTGCACTTCTCATAGAGAAAGCCAAAGCATCTTCTACAAGAGGTAGCCCCTTGGTCTTATCCAGCACCAGCACCGGCATCAATACCACGACTATCACCCCCATAAAAAACAACTAATTCATTAACAACTCTGTCTCTTTTGATGGTTCTTGCTCCAGCCAATTCCATTTTAACTCTATCCACAACAGGATCAAATAAGGTTTCAACCAACCCCAAAGTAATTAGATATGGTATTTGCAATTCCTTTTCTGTTGGGACAAGCCATGGATGCACAACCTAAAATTATAAACATGAGTCATCCGTAGGAATATTTGAGTCAGATATTGCCACATATGTGTCATATGTCGCTACAGATGGGTGATATGTTGACACATACGGGCATCTGTAGTAACATTTGTGTCACATGTTACAACAGAGGGATTATCTGTAGCAACATATGATCATCTGTAGAAACATTTGTATCATATGTTGCGATAGATGATCATATGTATCAACACATGAATCATCTGTAGCAACATTTGCGTCACATGTTGCTACATATATGGGTGTAATATAATAATAACTTACTGCATCATGAGGAGGGTTATAAAGATCTGGAATATTTTTGGCAGCTTTTGTTTTTTTATCTCAACCATCTCAATATCCTTGGAGATGAGATCTCTTCTTCTGCATTTACTTGATGGGTCAAATGAGGAATGACTTCAAATGCCCAAGCCTATAAAAAAGGAAAACATGTCACAAATCAAATGTTGAATTATTCAATATAATATAAAAAGATTAAGAACATTTATGTTTATCATGAAAGCCAAATAAGTTATTGGTCTTTGGTCCTAAAGGTTTCAACAAGTATTTGACAGTTAATTCAAAGCTCTCATGACCCCAAGGATAGTTGTTGAAAGCCTCAATATCCTGAGATAAATTCACCCATTTAAGGGATATGTTGTTGTTGAGATCTTTGGCCAAAAGTACATTATGTACAAACCAAAGTAAGCGCAATGACTCTTTGTGCTTCCTTGGTGTATCCTCGACATTCAATAAATATATTAAATCGGGATTTTTGAAGCTTGTGCCAACAAGGGACATCAAGTCCTGCTCCTCAGTTGACTGTGTTGTTTCTTCTTTTCCTCCTTTCTTTCGTCTCCGTGGTTCTTTTTTGACTATGAATTCAGGGCTAGCTCAGAAGGAGGATGGCATTTTAACCCTGAAACTATGGCAAACTTTCTTCTGCCAAAGAGGAGTGGCATGCCACAATAATTAATCAAAACCTCATCATTCTTTTCAGGATTCTGAAAAATGAACCTTCTTTTCAGAAGTTCATAGACCATGGTCATTTGAAAACGTGCATTATTATTCTCCGGCAAATCAAGAAAATGACCAAAACAACTATTTCGAAAAAAATCTTCCAAACCATTCTGCTTGAGTGTGATCCAGAAAGTGTCAAAAGGTTTTCTCATTGCTGACCTCATAATGCTATCACCAGTAGCATTAGGCTGTGAATGCACAAAAAAAGTGTGTGCATTGATAGTTTTGATCCCATCATCCTCAACTTCATTTTTTTTCTTGTTCTTCTTCCTCAACTTCTTTTTGTTTTCCTTTATCTTCCTCAACTTCTTTTTTATTTCCCTCTTCTTCCTCAACTTCTTCTGCTCTTTCTCCATCATCATCTACTTCATTTTTTTCTTTCTCTTTCTTCATATTCTTTTTGAGAAAATTCTGCTTCTACTTGAGAAGAAGAAACTGCTTCAGATGCTAGTTCTTCTAAAAGACTGGTAGTCGAATTTTCATTCTTCTTCCTACAAGTTCTAGTCCTAGGCCTCTTCTGGATCTGGATCTTTGTATCAATTGTTTCTTTTGTTAATACAATTTTTTTGTTGACAGGAGCCATTATATTTGTATCTGCAACCACAAAAATCAAATATTTCTTAACAAAAATAACACACATGAACCAACCAACAAATCACAAAACCTTCCCTAAACCCTAATCAATGAACTACAAATTAAGGTTTTTGAAATCAGATAATATTTCAAAAGGAATAACTATCCAACAATCCCACAAACAAATAAGTGATAAAATCACTAAAAATGTCCTGATTTAATACGAGTAAGTATTTCTCAAAACCCTAATTAAATTTAACCTGACAAGATATCAACGATAAACTAGAAATGATGAGGGAAACGACGCCTTGTTGTAGAAGAGGATCGCAACAGATTACCACTGATGTTGTAGAAAATATCGCAACAACAACCTTGATCTGTGAAGAAATAATGGAATGAGAGAAAGGAAGGAAAAAAGAGACAAGAAAATGGAGATTAGTAAAAATAAATTAAATTTGGAATATGAAACGACCTTTTATATAGGAGAGGAGAGAGGGAAAAATGAAGGGACGATTGTTTTAAACCTTTTCGATTTTTTTTTTGAATTTTGGCAATTCAAAGTGTGACATATGTTGCCACATATACCCTTTCTGTTGGGGCACATGCAGATAATTCTGTGGTGTTTTTAACAACATAGGTTATATATGTTACCACAGACACCACATTTCTTCCTTTCCATCATAATTGACATTTGTTCCAACAAAATAAAAATAATATTAATAATCATTAATATTAATATTATCAGCAAAAATGAATAATTGATGACAATGTAATGTTGCCACATATCTCCTTTCTATGACATATGTTACCACATATCTTCTTTATGTGACATATGTTGCCACATGTATCCTTTCTGTTGGGGAACATGCAGATAATTCTGTGGTATTTTTTACAACAGAGGTTATATATGTTGCCACAGACACCACATTTCTTCCTTTCCATCATAATTGACATTTGTTCCAATAAAATAAAAATAATAATAATAATCATTAATATTAATATTATCAGCAAAAATTAACACTTCACCAATTGTTTTATACAACTTATCAACAAAAAGGTAATTCACAATGGTATACATAACCATCAATCTAACAATGGTGGTAGCCACAACATTTTTATCTATGCACTTTGCTTTTTTAGGTCTAGGCCTCTGTGGGTCTTCATTGTTACTAACGTAGCCACTCTGAGCCTTTAAAATCCCATAATTCCATAGGAGTGAAGCATATCTCAAGCGAAGGGATTGAGAAATAATTTCATCATATGGTATTTGTAGTCCATCACTCAAAAACTCAGCGTATGCAGCAACAAAAACTCCACAATCACTGCATGGTATATCATCAATTAGAAAATATAATAAACCTAATATTAACATCACATTTCGATAGTGGTAAGACTAAAAAAATAATGTGATACTACTTACAGACTATTGCTTGCTTGTTGGGCAATACCAGTAACATGTATAACTTCGAATGGGTGAGATTTGTTCTTGCCCTGGTAAGATTCAAGAACTGACCAATTGGTTCGGTCTTTTTGCTCATAAAATCCGCTGGATTCAAGGTACTTTGGCAACATTGTAGACAACTTTTGAATCTCAGCGCACAATTTTCTGTTAGTCCTAGATGAGGACATCGAATCATACACATTTATGCGTCGTTCCTTCAATAGAACGACTGCCAAGACCTAATGAAACTCCCCATTACAATTTACAGGGAGATAAACCTCATCTGTGAGGTGCCAAGGCAGTCCAGCAGGTATACCAAACCCTTTGATAGTGCCAACGATTTTATTCTCATATTCAGGAACAACATTGGCATTGTCAATGTATGTTTTGAAAAAACAATTAGTAGTGATATATCGATATTTAGAATGACTGTTGCTTCGACTTCTTCCGCAAATAGTATAAAATGACATCCATATACTGCACAGATGCATCAACAAGTGCTTTTATGTATCAATTTATTTGTATGTATTCATGTCTTAATCAAAAGATAAAAGTGGGCATGAATTTACCTCATCAGTCCAGCACTTATTGGGTTAAGACATTACATAGAACCAGTCCTTCTTCTTTGGAAATGCAAATACAAAATCAAGTTGCTTGAACTCAAGATCCGAGTAATTAGCTAAGTAGTGATCGTCCTTGTCTCTTCTGCAATTTTGTAAATATTATAAATAAATATTTAGTGGACAACAAGAAGAAATACTAATAATAGTTGAACAACTTTACTTTTTTGCATGATGCTTGTAAAGACCCTCGTTTATCCATTGCGAGAAGGATGACATTAGTTCAGTTGGACCCTCGCCGTCAATGTTAAAACCTTCAAATGGATATTGTTGTTTCACATCACAACTGACGACTTCGACTTTCTTCTCTTTCTTTTTCACTTTCTCCTTGGCTTTCTTTTTCACTTTCTCCTTCTCCTTCTCTTGCTCCTTCTCCTTTTCCTCCTCCTCCTTCTCCTGCTCCTTCTCCTTTTCTTCCTCCTCCTTCTCCTACTTCTCCTTCTCCTTCTCATTCTCTTGCTCATTTTCCTCCTCCTCCTTCTCCTTGCCTTTTGGGTTTGAGTGTGATGGAGCAGTAGTCATTGATTTTTTTCTTTCACTAATTATAGATAGTGATTGAGAAATATATTTTTTCAACCTCCTACACTTCAAAGGCTGTGAAATCTTCTTGGATGTATGGACATCTATTATAAGTCATTTCCTTAAAAATATCAGTGAGTTCTTTAATAGGACTAATAAAATAATCATGTTGCTGCTCACATTCTTCGGTTAGACAAAAAGAGCATTTGATGTTAGAAGAGGAAGCAACACCAATAATGAAGCTTCTTGTATAATTTCATCTACAAGGTAAATAAAAAAATGTTGAGAGTTTACAATTGATTATAAAATAATAATGAGTAGCAAATTTATACTTATGTTGACACAGATGGATATTTTGTTGCCACATATGTACCTTTTGTTGCCACAGATGAATTTTCATGTGCCACAGATTAATCTTTTGTTACTATAGATGACCATTTTGTTGCCCTCACATAGGTGATATGTTCCAACATATGATAACTCTGTTGGAATATATACCAACATATCATTAAAGTGTAGCAACATACGACACATCTTTCAACAAATGAAATATATGTTGAACAACTGAACAAAACTATATTTCTAAAATCATATGAACAAAATGGTCATAAAAAGAACTACAAAAGCAACAAAAAATGAATTTTCACTAAATGTTAACAATACATATACATTTCCTCAAAATTAGGGTTTTTTGAGTTTGTTGATTTTCTTTCAAAAACAATAAATAATAGGTGTCATTACACTATTATTCGATTTTCACATCTTTAGAACAATTTATTGTTCATTAACCCAAGAAAAAAACTTAGTATTGTTCGAAAATTGTAAAATCTTTCAAAAAAATGACTTACCCATTTTAAGTCGGATACAATCTTCAGTTCACAAAGAGGAGAGAGTCACGACCGGAGATGAGGAGGAAGATAAGATAATGGGGGAGAATACTTGTTTTGATAGTCGGATTTTTGGATTTTCTAAGGAAGAAGAGGAAGAGAAGAGAGAACGTTGGGAGAAGAAGAAGAGAAAATTCTATTTTCTTTTACTTTTTTTTAAAAAAAAATGGTTTGGATAGAACTATAAAAATTGAAAAATGAAGTGTTTTTTTTGTATTTTATAAAAGATTAGAAAGTTTTGAAAATGTTAATTTGATACCAAATTTACTTAATTACATTTTAAAATGGATTTGACCCTTTCTTGGTCCAAGTGTCATCAAAAATCAAAGCAAGACTTAATTTACACCTTTCATTTAATTGTAAGGTAGAATAGGGAAAATGCATAAGTATCCCCCAGCCTATGCCCAAAATCCCTGAGACACACCTAACATTTACTAAGGTTCTATTACCCCCTGAACTTATTCTATATATAATTTTTTACCCATTTTCGACCTATGTGGCACTATCTTATGGGCCCAGCACGTGTTGACAATTTTTTCAAGGATAGTGCCACGTAGGCTGAAAAGGGATAGAAAATTATATATAAAATAAGTTTGGAGGTAATTGAACTTTGGTAAAAATTACGTGTGTCTCAGGAATTTTGGGCATAGGCTGAGGGTGTACTTATGCATTTCCCCGGTAGAATATCACAAAAAAGTTAGCGGCAAAATTAGGGGCATACCGAAATCACAGTAAAGAAGAAGAAACGTTCACTGATCCATTAAAGATGAAGGGAATTTCTCTCCGAAATGGCAATGGTATTCCTTTCATCTCTTTATTTCCTACTTCAGATTCTTGTTTTTCGCCAATTATAGTCAGAGTTTATAGTAATAAATCCATTTCGGTACTGAGTAAATTTAGGGCAAATAGCAATTTTGAGTGTTTAGATGATGCTCTGATTCTCTTTAAGCAAATGGTTACAATGAAGCCTCTTCCTTCTCTTGTCGATTTTTCTAAATTATTTAAGACTATCATAAATATGAAGCATTATTCTGCTGTCCTTTCTCTTTTTCGAGAAATGCAGAAATTGGGTATCCCAATTAATGGAGTCATCTTGAATAGTGTGATTAACAGTTATTCCCTGATGCATCGTGCTGATTGTGGGTTTTCGGTGTTACCCATTTACTTGAAGAATGGTATTTCATTTGATGTTGTCACCTTTACCGCCTTAATTAGGGGATTTTTCGCTGAAAATAAGGTCAGAAATGCTGTTGAATTGTTCAAAAAATTGGTGCAAGAAAAGATTTGTGAACCTGATGAAGTCATGTATGCAACCATCATGAATGGGCTTAGTAAAAGAGGTCATACGGAGAAGACTTTAAGTTTGCTCCGGTTAATGGAACAAGGGAACACTAAGCCTGACATATTCATCTACACCATTGTTGTTGATGCGCTTTGCAAAGATAGAAACTTAGATGGTGCTACAAGTCTTCTGAACGAAATGAAGCAGAAAGGCATTCCTCCAGACATAGTCACGTATAGTTCATTGATTGATGGTTTGTGTAAGCTTGGTCAATGGGAAAAGGTTAGGATTTTGTTCTCTGAGATGGTGAACCTTAATATTTATCCAAATGTGCGCACCTTCACTATACTAACAGATGGACTTTGCAAAGAAGGGAAAGTAGAAGACGCTGAGGAAGTAATGAGACAAATGGTCCGAAAAGGTGTAGAACCTAATATAATTATATACACTGCGATAATGGACGGCTATTGTTTGCGTGGTGAACTGGATAGAGCGAAGAGAGTTTTTGATTTCATGATAGATAATAAAATTGAACCTGACATTATTTGCTATAGTGTACTGATAAATGGATACTGTAAAGTAAAACAATTGGCCAAGGCCATGCAATTGTTTCATGAAATTTCTCAAAAGGGATCAAAACCTGATATTTTTACCTACAATATCCTCTTGCAAGGTCTGTTTGAAGCTGGAAAAATTGACTCTGCAAAAAAATTCTTTGCTGAGATGCTATCAACGGGGCTTGTACCTGATTTATACACTCTCTGCACTTTGCTCAATGGTTATTTTAAATATGGACTTGTTGAAGAAGCTATGTCGTTCTTTAATAAGTTGGAAAGAGAGATAGAATATACCAGTATTGAATTTTACAATGTTGTCATTAATGGATTGTGCAAAAATGGTGAACTCGACAAAGCTCGTGTGATATTTGAGAAGCTTTCTTTAATTGGAATGCTTCCAAATGTGAGAACATACACTATAATGATAAATGGATTTAGTCTTGAAGGGTTTTTGGATGAAGCTAAAGATATGCTTAGGAAAATGGAGGACAACGGTTGTATGCCAAACAATGCTACATACAATGTTTTTGTACGAGGATACCTAAGGTGCAGCAAAATTAATGAAATGGCAATTTTTATGAAGGAAATGGTTAGAAAGGGCTTCTCATGTGATGCAGATACAACTGAGTTACTGGTAAACATTATAAGGGAGAATCCTTCTGTCCTTGACATGATACCTGAGTTTCGATCTGAATATAAGAAGTGAATATTTCTTTCTCTTGCTTTATTTGGCTTTACATTCACAATGAAAAGTGACGTCCATGCAATTACGGAAGATAAAAAAATGGCAATTAGAACATCACTTGAGCTTTCCAGGCATGCTTAAGGCTTACAGAGGAGGTACATCACTTTTGATATTTCAATTCTTTCTCCACTTATGAGTGATAACATGAGTTCCCTTATGTGTACACGTTATAAGTCTAGGAATATCATTTTCTGTGCTAAATAGTTGTCTTCGTGTACTATTGTTTTCCGTCTTGTTGTGAATCAATAACAACTGCACGTAACTTGAAATGTTTTGGGAACAATCTTTTTTTTTTGTTGGAAACTAGTACTGTTGAATTTCTCAGCATTAAGGGTCTGCTGGCCATTTCCAAAAAGTATTACAAAAGAGGGGAACAATCTTATTCTAAACTTATTGGATATACTATAGATGAACAGTCAATACAATGTTCGAGTTATTTAGAATACATTTTTTTTTTTTGAGAATATTTTCTAATGCATATTTCTGAAGGTTTATATATGATCCAAGAGTACTGGATGCTTTATTGGGAATTTACATTTTCATAGAACAATAAAATTGTCAAATATAAGTTCATTGGGCCTTTGACTACTTGTCACCATAATTTAGATAGGGTTGTGCTCCATATCACCATTTCCAACTAACTTAGAAGATGGAGGGAGCAGTTTTCTTTTGAAGATGGAGAAATCTGCAATCTGTTATTGTACCCATAACTTCATGCTTCAATGCTGTGTTATACTGCTGGTAACTTTACTATAATTAGTGAAGTTAATTAGTGGGATGGACACAGTAGAAGGGAAGTTTGTGCTATGCTCTGTACTCACTATAAGGTATGCAAATGTATACGTTGTGATATTAGGATGTATTTTCATTTCTTCCATTATTATTACAATTTAAGTTGAAGAAGACATACTTTACACTTCCGTATCTAAAAAAAATCTGTTTTTTCCTGTCTTTACCGTCGACGTTAAATAACTAACATTTTAAATCATCTCATTTACACTTGTGCTAAGTTTAAGTGACCTTAATTTGAAGTTAAAGAGTATTACTGGGTTCGTCGATCCTACTTAACTTGTGTTTTATTTATAAGAATGCTTTGTTTCATCTTTTCTCAAATTTGTCTGCCAACGATGAGAAGGAATAAGTATGGATAAATTTGTGGTGAACTGAATTATATGCAGACTTACTGGATGATATCAAATACGCAATTCTGACATTCTTGTTCTTTTATTTTTAGGGATTAATATCGAGATTTCCTCAATCCTCTCAAGTGTTTTGCTACTATATCCAAATAACTTTGACGAAATTGTGCTAGATGAGACAGGATATCTTGGTTGAATTCTATGCTCCATGGTACTTTAAATTGTCTCACAGCAAGTCGTTCACTTGATTCGGGAATTGATCAGTAAGTTCTATTTAGCTGGTCCTGGTATATCACCTAAGCTGTAACTTCTTATTCAATAAAAAGAAGTGCTAAATGTGCAATTTATCGGAATAGACTGAATAGGTTGTGACACTGCTCAAACTAGAGAATCAATATTTTACTTAATAATCTACTGCAAACGAACCGAAAAACTTGTACAGTGCCTATCAATGCTTATTCTCTTTTGCGTCTTTGAGTGTGAGAAAACTAATCATCTGTTGAACTTGGGATTTTTTTAGTACTTTATTTTTGTTTATTTTCTACAGGAAGAGGGATCGTTCTTCTATTTCAAAGCCCTTTTTTAGTATAACAGTTTTTAGTATTTGCCTAAAGAAGTACATTGTTTATTACCAAATGGCATAAGAGCAACCGTTACTTGATTGTGCAACCTCTTGATCAATCATGAAAATGAATGATCATCTAGTTTGAAGAATAACTAGTCTTATGTAGTTTGAATACTTCACTCTTTTACCATTATAATATTTGGCAACAATTGTCTTCTTACGACTTGCTGCATTTATACTTCAAGGGGATTTATTGATTCACAAGTACAAAAGTGCTAACAAGGATAATATCTGCAAAGAGCAGAAATCCTTTGAGGATGGAATCAGATATCCGCCAGACTTTAGTGATTCACAAGTACAAAAGTGCTAACAACGATATATCTGCTTCGCTCCCTCTTTTGCCTTTTATGAAACTACTTCAACTCAGCTGTATATCTCATCTTTCCTGTTCTTCATTGCATCCATAAGATTGAATCTGTATCTCATTCTTAGGATACCGTTCCTGAATTACTGACTGATTTCTGCTACTAAATATTTACTGGTTCGGTGGTCAGTTTAGCAGTTGAGAATTGACTGTTTTGCAGCTATTTTCCCCTTTTATACTCCTTCCTCAATCTCTCGTCTCTGTATTCGAAACAGGTTGAACATAAACTCTAGTTTGAACTTCTTTTTCTACAAGATATGTGACTATTTGGCATGATTTTTCAAGTTTTTATCTAAAATGGGTGACAATTTACAACCCTTCTTCTACCAATGGTATGAAATTCCTGGCGGTTACAGGGACTGATGTAGTTTGTATCATTTATATTTTTCTTTGAAAATTGGTTCATACTGAAATTTAACTTACTTTGTATTCATTTCATCTAATGAGCACTATTCTTTAATTGACCAAATACATAGATAGCTAGCACCCAAAATTGTCTGAATTTTTCATTGAAGGCATGTCCTGTTAGCAACATTTACTTGTTAAAGTATGACATTCGTTTAGGGTGTGTTTGGTATGAAGGAAGGTGTTATCCAAGAAAATATTTTTTCGGAAAACAAGTGGATTTCTAACTTATTTTTTTATGTTTGGTTGGTGAGTAGAAAATATTTTTTAATGTTTGGTTGTTGAATAAATTTTTAAAAAATTTTTCCATATTTAATTTTTTTTTTTTTGATGGGAGTGCCCTGGGTTGGGGGTGGTGGGGGATGACGAAAAAACATAAATTTAAAATATTTTTCAGAAATAATTTTTTTTTAAAAATAATAATAATTGACCGGGGGTGGGGTGGGGGTCAGGGTATGAGGTGAAGTAAAAACTGAAATTTTAAAAAATTGAAATATTTTTTCAAAACAATATTTTTTTATGGGGGTGGGGGATAGGGGTGATGGGGGTTGGGTTAGATAAAAAAATCTTAAATTTGAAATATTTTTTAAAAATAATTTTTTTTATTTTTTGGGGAGGGTAGATGGTTTGGGGTAGGAGTAAATATAGATTTTATAATTAAGAAATAAGAAAATTTAACAAAATAATTTTTTTTATGGGGAGGGTCAGGTTTGGAGTACGGGGTAGGGTAAGAAAAAATACTGAAGGATCTAAGTAGAGTTTTGGAAAATGTTTTTCTTAATTTTTGAAGAGAATTCATTTTCCTTAAATTTGAAAAAAATGAGTTGATTTAGAAAACATTTCTCAAAATATTTAAGCCAACCAAACAACATATTCAACTATAACATCCTCATAGATGCCCTTTGCAAAGATAGATACTTAGATATTGTTATCAACCTTTTAAATAAGATGAAGTTGAAAGGCATTCCTTCGGACATTTTAACTATAGTTCATTGATTGATGATTTGTGTAAGCTTGGTCAATGAAAAATGGTAAAGACTTTGTTCATTGAGATGGTGAATCTTAATATTTATTCGAATAGTCATAAAAGGTATAGAGTCTAATATAATTACATACAATGTGATAATGGATGAGAGGTTATGAGCTCAAGCTTCTATAAAAATAGTGTCTTGCAGTCTATGATTGTGTACAATAAGAATTTACACCAAATTGTCTTTTTTATTTTTGGGAAAAGTCTCAAATATGCCATGAAATTTTGAAAAAAGGTTCATCCATGCCATCCAATTAAAGTTTGGTTCATCTATGCTATTTTTGTTTGAGAAAAGACTGGGTTTTGATTTTGCAAAATCGAAATTGTGAGCCTTTTTTCAAACGAAGATGACATAAATTGAGTTAATACATAAAATCCCTCTCAAACTTGTCCACGAAACTTACTTTAGCAATGAAACTTGTAGAGAACCACTTGTATTGTGGAAGGTGTTCTACACGCACCTCCACCTGTCGAATCTCCCTTCTTTATTTTTTCACTTTTTATTTTTTTTCTTCCACCATTCTGGATCCGGCTCCTCTCCATTTCTCTTCTCTCTATTTTTCCCAAGTTCTAATTTGGATTGGAGACACGTGTCATAGTTTAGAATTGATGATTGAGATCTAATTGATTAAAGTAAAGTCGTAACCATAGTTATTTACTTCCATATATTTGGTTCTTAAATATTTTTGCAATCCAACAATTCTAGATTTATATTATATTTTTCCTAAATATATTTAAAAGAATTTCTTTTTTTAATTGCTTGAGTAGCTTTTTGCTGATTTTTTACTTTTTTTTCCCTAACGTTTGCCATTTCTCAAATAGTATTTGCCAAATTAAAAATTAAAAATTGTGAGCTGACGTTTTTTTAAAATTTTAGGAGTAAAATAAATTTTGTCACTCAACTATAAATTCGTTCTTACTCCCTAAATGGAGTCCATAGTGCTCTATAGACACTGTAACTCTTAATACTTTATCAGAATAATAAAAACGTGTATTATAATTTTTTTCAAAAAAATAAAAATATTTAGTAAAAGTTTTAAATATGTATGCAGGGCAATAAAAAAAAGTTTTAAATATATTTAGGGAAAATATAATGGATTGCAAAACTATTTAAGAAGTAAATATATGGCAGTAAATAACTATGATTAGGACTCTACTTTAATCAATTAGATCAATCATTAATTCTAAACTATGACATGTGTCTCCAATCCAAGCTAGAACTTGGGGAAAATGGAGAGGAGCCGGATCCCACCATTCTTGAGATGGAGGGTGTATTTTTTTTATTTTATTTTTAATAAAATGTGAAATATTAGCAATTTTATTACCAAAAAAACTCATCAGCCCCCAATTTGCTATCAAGCTAGAACTTGGGGAAAATGGAGAGGAGCCGGATCCCACCATTCTTGAGATGGAAGGGGTATTTTAATAAAATGTGAAATATTAGCACATTTTATTACCAAAAAAATATATTTAAAAAATCATGGCAATTGAATAAATATCCGATCTATATTTTGGTAAAGCATTCTGATATAGCTTTGAATAGCAAATTGGGGGCTGCCTTTTTCTCTTTGTTTTGTTCAAATCAAACGAAGCTGAGACCTGCACTTTCTCTTTTGCTTTACTCAAATACAACAAGTTTGAGCAATCAATAACTCATTCGAATTGAAAATTCCAGTACATAATTGCTTTGAGATTTTAGTTTTGAAGAATAAGACGTCAGAGAAATCGATATTTTCAATACGAAGAATGATTTTGATTTCTTAGATTTTTCTCTGCTTTACCAGTGATTTCTCTTTTGATGTACATCTTGATGAGAAATTAAGATATATCAACGGTGATTTGTCTTTTAGACGAAGAAAGCCTCTCTTCTTGTTTGCCTTTAAAATTATAGATTAAAAAAATATAAATATGAAAAGAACATTCAAAGAAAATAGAGATATTCATCGGAAAAAATGTCTGGCAAAATTTCCAGCAATATGTACATCAAGAAATTAGTTGCAGATCTATATTTTGGGGGAAATGAAAGAAAGGAAGACGACGAGGAAAAAAGAAAAGGATAAAATAAGAAAATAAAATGAAAGAGACGGTCCCACTAAAAATTAATTATCAGTCCCCAATTAAAAAATGACACGTGTATAGCTAACTATTTTTCTGTACACATTTTAATTTGTTACGCGCGTGTAGCAAAGTAGTTCCACTTTCTTTGCCATGGCACATCTAAGGGGGTATAAAATTCAATTGAAACTAAATTAGGGGGTAAATAATTACCCGTAAAGTTAAAGTGCCAAAGTAATTTCTGCTGTCAAGTTCAGAGGGGATTTTATGTATATTCTCGACATAAATTAGTCAAACTTTTATCAGATGACATAGATGAACCTCTTCTCAAAGTTTGATGACATATTTGTAGGGGAGTTCATCGATCGGTTCGGTTTGATTTTATGTACTATCGGTTCGATATATTGGTTTTCAATTTTTAAATATGCTAAACCAATAAGATATTCTTTATCGGTTTTTGGTCATTAACGATTCGATTTTCGGTTTGCCCAATAAGAAAATACTCATAAATTAAATATATGATTTCTCACTTCTCTAACAATTTGGCATGATACAATGAGACAAACAAATCAGCTGTAAATGTTTTGGTATAGTGAAACAAGAAATATAATGAGAAATTGCATCAATAAGAGTAGATGTAGTACGAAGACTACAATAACACGTTACAACCAAAACATAATATGGAATTTCTAATGTGAAGTAGGTACTATGACGTGTGAAGTGTGTAGACCGTAGTGTAGAGTATAAATATAGTGTCTAGTTATGTTAAACTATTAATATTTAATATTTATGAAGGATATAATAGTAACTTACTATCGTTTTAATGGGTTATCAATTTACCCAATAACCCAATACTAAAACCCGATAACCCAATAAAACTTTTTATAAAACCATTAAAAAGTTGTGTTAACTCAATAATCCAATAGCAATGACCCAATAACATTTTTTTCGATTCGATTTTTCATACCCCTACATATTTGAATCTCCCATCCCCCCTCCCCTTTTTTAATGTATGTGAGGGAGTATTTATTAGTAGTATTAGTCTCACTTTAACAAACAAAAATTAAAAAATGCAAGAAAAATGTCACATCCTTAATGTACTACTAAGCACAAAAGAAGGATTGTATTGTAGAGAACTTTTATTTTTGTTGAATGATTTTACAAATGAATATCCATGTATTTATACTAATTAATTAGGGGCTAATATGTAAATAATAATTATTAAACAAGTCTCTACATATTAACAAATAAGTCCTTTTTCTAAAATATTCTACCCAACTAGAATATTCCAAAGACCTTCGATGAAAATTCATGAAGAGTCTGTTTGGAAAGCCTCCACGTAATTGGAATCACTAGGATAATAATTACTTGCCTGATAATTACACAATCTAGTAATTACGATGATTTGTTTGTTTGCCACAGTGTAATTACAAGTGTATAATTTGGTCGCACAAGTGTAATCATAAGGTTATATTGAAAAATCTATATTAGACAAGTAAGACCCTTTATAAATGATATTAAATGGAATATTTGAGATATATATTGTCTTTAAAAATATATTAATTAATAAACATATGTTCTTAACTAATATTATAAAAAGTAATTGATTTATATTCAATTTAGCATATTTTGATTAAATTAATCATAAAAACTAAAAGTACAAAATTTCTATGAACATCATGAATGCATGTTTGATAAAAAGATTAATATTATAAATATAATTCCATAAAATATAAAAAGATTTGACAAAAAGGTGATCTATCAAGTCTAACAAAAAATAGCTTGCAATATAAAATATCGAGTCAATACTCCTAAAACAAATTAAATTGAAAATTAAGATAAGTTTTAAATTCAAAACAAAAAAATTAACATAAACCCTTATGTCAAATTTCAACATAACATACATAAATATAATTTTTTTAAAAAAGGAAAACATAATTCCATAACTCTTTTGAACAATGAATTCTACTTTAATTTAAAAATTAGAATACTAACAAAATTATATTAATAAAAACAATAGACAATACGAAAAATTGCATAGAATCACATGAAATAAAGGTTAAGAATGAGAAAGAAATGAAATATAAATATATATTTAGAAAACATTAGAATAATAAAAATTTAAAATAAATTAAAATGAAATAAATAAAAATAAAAATAAAAGGAAGAACTTTAATCAACTTGTAATCACACCATGTCAGTGACGAAATCAAAATTTTTGTTAAGGGTGTTCAAACTTTAAAAGGGTAAATAAATTGTTTTCAAACCTTTTTTTTTTCGTGATGAGAGAGGAAGTCAACAAAAAAAATTTTAGCTACTAGTTGAATTTACTTATGTTTTTAATTAGGGATAATGGTTTGAAAAATATCCAACTTTGATCGGATTTGCTGTTGCGATACTAAACTTTTATAAGGACTTATTATCTCCCTAGATTATTTAATACCGTATTTTTTACCCCCTGAACTATTTAATAGTGTATTTTAAAGGTATATATGTGCCCACGTGAATACATTACTATTTATAATTTTGCATTATTTTTTATATCCACGTGGACAAATATATATGTTTAAAATACGGTATTAAATAATCTAGGAAGGTAATAGGTCCTCGTGAAAGTTTAGTATCGTAACAACAAATTCGACCAAAGTTAAGGTATTTTTCAGATCCTTATCCTTTTAATTACTGATTGAATTATACTCCCTCTGGTTCATATTAAATTAATTGTTGAGACATTTTTTTTTTGTTTCATTGAGATTCTTCATTATTTTACATTTTCTAGAAGAATAATAGTAATAAATATTATTTAATTTTTGTTCTTAATTATAATTGGGTCTAAATAAAATTGTGTCACTTAAATGAGTTACTTGTCCATTTCACCCAATTATCTAAACAAATAATTATATAAGTTACACTCAATTACACCGAATCCAATTACATACTCAAAATTCTTTGTATATCTTTTATATGCAAGCCCTCACATAGGCAACTTTGTGTCGATATGGTACTTACGTGCCTATGTGGTGCGATGATACGGCGGGTCATTCTAAAAAGCCGCATAAGTTTGCTGTGAAATTAGGTCACATGAGCTGAAAATTATTGAGCAATTGAGTGAGAGAGATTCGTTTGGCATTGGAGATGAGGAGATTTTGTCTGCGCAATGGTATTCCTTCTCTCTCTTTTTCTCCTATTTCTCATTCTTGTTTTACGGCAGTTACAATGAGAATTTATAGTAATAAATCCATTTCTGCAATCGATAAATTTGATATTAGGGTTAACATCAAGTGTTTAGATGATGCTGTGATTCTCTTTAAGCAAATGGTTACAATGAAGCGTCTTCCTTCTCTTGTTGACTTCTGTAAATTATTTAAGACTATGATAAATATGAAGAATTATTCTGCTGTTGTTTCTCAATTTCGAGAAATGCAGAAATTGGGTATCCCAATTAATGGAGTCATCTTAAATATTGTCATTAATAGTTATTGCCTGATGCATCGTGTTGATTGTGCATTTTCGGTGTTACCCATTTACTTGAAGAATGGCATTCCATTTGATGTTGTCACCTTTAACACCTTATTAAGGGGAATCTTTGCTGAAAATAAGGTCAAAGATGCTGTTGAATTGTTCAAAAAGGTGGTGCGAGAAAAGATTTGTGAACCTAATGAAGTCATGTATGGAACCGTCATGAATGGGCTTAGTAAAAGGGGTCATACAGAGAAGACTTTAAGTTTGCTCCGGTTAATGGAACAAGGGAACACTAAGCCCAACATAATTAACTACAACATCATCATAGATGCCCTTTGCAAAGATGGAAACTTAGATGCTGCTATCAATCTTATGAATGAGATGAAGCAGAAAGATATTCCTCCAAACATAGTTATATATAACTCAATAATTGATGGTATGTGTAAGCTTGGTGAATGGGAAAAGTGTAAGACTTTGTTCTCTGAGATGGTAAACCTTAATATTTATCCAAATGTACGCACCTTCAACATACTAATAGATGGACTATGCAAAGAAGGGAAAGTCGAAGATGCCAAGGAAGTAATGGGATACATGATCGAAAAAGGTGTAGAGCCTAATATAATCACCTACAATGCAATAATGGATGGATATTGTTTGAGTGATCAACTTGATGGAGCGAGGAGACTTCTTGATTTCATGATAAATAAGTGCATTGAGCCTAACATTATTAGCTACAACATACTAATAAATGGATACTGTAAGAAAAAGAAATTGCCTGAGGCCATGCAATTATTTTGTGAAATTTCTCAAAAGGGACCAAAGCCTTGTACTTTTACCTACAATACTATCTTGCAAGGTCTGTTTCATGTCGGAAGAATTGGATCTGCTAAAAATATCTATGCTGAGATGCTATCTGCAGGGTGTATTCCTGATTTGTACACTCACATCACTTTGCTCAATGGTTATTTTAAGTATGGACTTGTTGAAGAAGCTATTTCACTCTTTAATAAGTTGGAAAAACAGGGAGAAAATATGGATATTGTATTTTACAATGTTGTCATTAATGGATTGTGCAAAAATGGTAAACTTGACAAAGCTCATACTCTTTTTGAGAAGCTTTCTTCAATGGGATTGCTTCCGAATGTGAGAACATACACTACAATGATAACTGGATTTTGTCTACAAGGATTATTAGATGAAGCTAAAGATATGCTTCTGAAAATGGAGGGCAACAATTGTTTTCCAGACAATGTCACCTACAATGTTATGGTGCAAGGATTCCTCAGGTGCAGCAGAATTAGTGAAATGACAACTTTCATGAAGGAAATGACCGGAAGAGGCTTCTCAGTTGATGCATCTACAACTGAGTTGTTGGTAAACATTATAAGGGATAATCCTTTTGTCCTTGACATGATACCCGAGCTTCACTTGAAAAATAAGAAGTGAATATTTCTTTCGCTTGTTTTATTCGGCTATGCTATCACTGTGATACAATTTCCCTTTTATCCATGCAAAAGAAATGGCATACTATGCAATCGCAGAAGCTGATTGCACTTAGGATGCTGCTTGAGATTTTTAGGCAGGCCTATTGAGGAGGTAATTAAATGTTTTAACTTTTTTTTCAGTCTTTGTTTTCTTAGAAATCAGATGTTATTGCGCTCTTATTATGGGAAGAAATGGTGACCATATTGATTTTCCTAAAAAGGAGTAGTGGTGAGTTTCCTTGTGTGTACACTTTGTAAGTCTGTTAATATCACTTTAAATGCTATTTAGTTATCTTCAGGTTTCTTCTTATTGTTGTCTTCAAGTATTATCATTTTCTATGTATTTATTTTTAATTGATGACAACTGTCTTTAACTTACAAATTGCTACATCATGTCATCATCCATAAATGGAACACCAGAGCTGACACGATCAACTACATCCTTCTGTCCTGAACCATATAGTATGAATTATTTTGGTTTTCCTGAAATTGAAATAAAACTTGTTAAAATCTGATAGGATATACCATAGATGAATGGTCAACATCATTTTCAAATTATTTAAGAACATACTTTTGGAAGTTTATATATGATCCAAGAGTGCTGGATGCTTATTGGGAATTGACATCTTCATACAATAGTAATATTGTCAAAGTAAAGCTCATTGGTCCTGTGAAGGACCTATTTAACTGGGAATTTGAAAATGTAAATGAATTGCTGCTGAAAGTGGAGGCTATCTCTCTCAATGATCAGGTTGCTTTTGATTACTCACTGTGGTGGAAGTTTCAGAAAGATGGCAAGTTTATTGTCAAAGTATGTTTTAGAAATTTTTGGGGAATATGGGAAGCATTCAAAAGGACTGGCCATTGAGAACAATTTGGAAGACAATTGCACCCCTGGAAGCCACCTGTTTCACTTGGATCGCTACTCCCGAAGCTTGTTCTGTGCAGCAGCCAGCAGATGCTTTTTGTGTGAAAGTGCTCATGAATAAGTAAATCATCTACTGCTTGACTGCACCTTCACTAGACAGATCTGGACAATGTTTCGTGCTATTTTTGGTGTCCAACAGGTCATGCCAGGATGCATTAAACTTGCACTAAGCAGCTGGAACGAGCAGCTTCACAAAGGGACAATGAACACTATGAAATTGCTATTCCTTCCTTCATTTTATGGTCTATTTGGATGGAGAGGAATTGTAGATATTTCAATGACAAGAGAAGCAAGAAAAAAAGGTATGGCGAGACTGGATCACCTTGCCTTAGACCCGTCTGAGCAGGGAATTTTTTTTTCCCGTAGTACCATTAATAATGATAGATACTCTTTAACAGCAGTAACAGCGTACTTTTATCCATTACAATACTTTGACAGAGTAAGCTGAGAATTCTTTTTTGACAATTATGTAATCTGAGAATTCTTGTTCGGTGTAGTATCAAAGGGTTTCAAAAATTATTGTCCCCTTTCCCTGATTTCGAGATGTGTGGTTATGTGACATTATAAGAGGGATCAAACATTCAAAGATGAGAAAATATGTTTTCAATAATTGGAGTTCAAACGGGCCCATGCAATTCCAATTAAGACATGCCCACTCTGTCTTAGTATATGATACACACATGCTTGGTTCTCAATTCTCATATCTAATAGTGGATCAAATCAAGTCTTTGACCAATAAATTTCTACACTACTTTAATATTTCTAATATACTCTGTACTAGATTGAGATGAGTTTAGGTAAAGCAATATGACTAGTGAGAATTCATATAGCTGACGTCAAGAGTTGAAATCTCAAATTGTCACTTACCTATTGATAATTATCTCAGAGTGTTTTTTTTTTTTTTTTTTTTTTTTGTAATAGAAAAATCATTCAATTATTGTCATTTCACGTATAAAGTCACTCAACCAATGTAAATGATATTTTTGATAGATATTGATGATGTGAAACTTTGTTCAAGCCAAACGTTTCAGAAATGAGAAGATATCAAGTTATCAACCAACAAAAGCACTTCAGAGTCTTGTAGAGAAGAAATTGTTTTATCTGAATTTTGCAATTTCGGTTGCTCTCTCATTCATACTCTGTCCGTTCATATTTTATTAGGGAAAATATAGTCAAATTTTGGTTGTTGTGTTTTTATCTTTTTAATTTTATGCATGTGTTACACATCTTTATTTTTTTTTTCAAGTAAACAAAACTATCATAGAGAATCACCCTTTTAGTTTATTTTACTTCAAAAATAATGGTATGTTGTATAACTTTCTTATTTATTATCATCACAAAATCTCAGAGTTAATCTCATCGATGATAACGACTAAACCTACTTTTTGTAACAAGTCACAAAATTATTTTTTGTAACAAGTCACAAAATTATTTTTTGTAACAATAAAGTCACTAAACTATATGTTAGTCCAATTTAAAATGCAAATCACTGAAAATTAGGGAAGTGTACGGATTCGACCAAAATCATTAACTTTGGTCCAAACATTGTTTAAAATGGTGAGGTGGTAGGGCTTTAATTATATATAGGTGTCATTATTTTTTTTGAAAAAAAAGAAGACATTCTTTTAATTATTTGTTTTTTTTTAAAAAAAAGACAATTATTATTATTTTTAAATAGGAAAAGTGGTTTTTGTTAGCCAACAATAAAAAATGAGTCATTTGGCTAATAACAAGTTACAAACAAGACAATTATCTAGCTCTTTTCCCTATCAAATCTACACACACCATTTAAATGACTAGTTACCTAAAGAATATAAAATAATGTAATGCTCAATGTTGAATCTTGAATGTATAAATAAGCCCCTTTATATTACTATGACATAGCTTCTAAACGTATTGTTTCATTATTTAATATTGATGATATATGTTGAATTTTTTTCTTGTAAAACTTTTAACAAATGAAAAGATATCAGTTAACAAAACCACTTGAAAGTCTTGTAGAGAAGAAATTTGTTCTCTCTAAATAATGTAAATTTGACTGATCTATGTCATTTCATACTTTATCCATTCATATTTGAAGAGGGAAAATATTGTCATTCTTAATTCAAATTTAGGTTACTTTGTTTTATCTTTATAATTTTTAGGCCAAATTCATCGATGCCTCCCTAAAGTTGGCATCAAGGTTCACTTGGACACTTTAACTGACCGATGTTCATTTTAGACGTCTCATATCATGTTCCACTGTGTCATTTTGATATTTTTTGCTAACATGACAGATTGTGTGTTACACTCATTTTTGAGCGCGTGAAAAACTTAAATTTTACTAATTTTTTTTTTAATTTCGTCTTCTTCCTGCTCTCTCCTTCCAACACTTCCTTCACCATCCACCACCATCCTGCCAACGCAATGCCATCAGCCCAACACCATATATCAAATTTCTCATCTCTTGATGAAACAAATTAATTTATTTACTTTATTTTTAAGTTTTAGCAATGATAACAATAGTAAAATGAAGACAATATCAAACAAATGTTATTCAACCATGGGTAGCTTCAACAATTTGTTATCTAATTTTTGAAATATAAGAGGCATTTAAGTTATCTTCATAACTCTTGTACAACAATGTGTTTTTGGAGTGGAAGAGGAGACAACAAAAGGCAAATCGAGGTGCTGCAGCTTTTTTTAATCTTATTTTTTAATTTATTGACATGTAACTTTTAGTTTTTCAAGTAATTAACTTTATAAATAAGTATTTACTCAAAATAAATTTTTAAATAATTATTTATGTTATATTAAGAAAAGAAAAAAAAATTATGTTATATTTGCCACATATCTTCATTTAATTCTTCCCTTTGACACATCAGCAGCAAGTGTGCCACACTCTTTTTAATATTTTTGTTGATTGTGAAAAAAATGTCAAAATGACACAACAAGACATGACATGAGGTGTCTAAAGTGAACAAAGTTTAGTTAAGGTGTCTAACTGAAAGTTGGTGTCAACTTTAGGAGGCCACCGATGAATTTGGCCTAATTTTTATCCATGTGTTACACATCTATATTTTTCCAAGTAATCAAAACTATAATAGAGACACACTTTTTTTAAAAAAAAAATTGTATCTTGTGGTACTTCCTATTTATCATCATCACAAAGTTTCAGGGTTAATCTCACCAATGGTCACTACTAAATTTAATCTTTGAAACATTACCATCACAAAATTATTATTTTTAACAATAAAGTCACTAAAGTATGCACTAGTCTCCTAAAAATCCAAATCACCGAAAACTGGGCAGAGCTAAAGATCAAGGTACAGGTTCTTCCAAACCTAGTAACCTTAGACCAAACATTGTTCAAAATGGTGAGGTGGTGAGGGTTTATGAAACCCCTCGCAACTCTTCTCTTAGAATTTGAATCATTCGTCATACGTATAAAAACTTAAACTAGGTGATGTCATACTTGTACATATGTGTTAAGGCCCATTCCTAGGCGTGAGAAGTGTATCAAAAGTGGTTTAGG
This sequence comes from Solanum verrucosum, assembly GCF_900185275.1. Taxonomy (NCBI): domain Eukaryota; kingdom Viridiplantae; phylum Streptophyta; class Magnoliopsida; order Solanales; family Solanaceae; genus Solanum; species Solanum verrucosum. Next base: position 63,097 of record NW_026019673.1, read on the forward strand.
GTCATAATGGACCTCTAGCACTAAGTCGAGTTCAAATCCTTCCTACCAGCTAAGCTTTTCGCATTAGTTTATACAAAGATTTAGATGGTCCATAACCTATCAAATTAAAGTTCTATGAGTCTTCTTTTTGACGCCATCAAGTTTGCATCAATCAAAATTCGGAGGAAAAAGTTATGATCATTTTAGTATTGTGAGACATTCTACTTTGAACATGCGTTTCGTTGGCAATGAACAATTCTGAACCAGTGAAACACCGGTCTAGAGCCGGTTGAGAGAAATATTAAGAGGTTTTCTGTTTTTAACATGCGTATCACTGGCGTTGAACAATGTTAGATAGGTGTTTCACCGATTGAAATGCTGGTTGAACGATAAAGTGTGAGTTTCATACCTAAAATATTATTTATTAGTTTGAGAAACACACCTCAGTGGGGTGTGTAATAAACTCTCTTTATTTGATAAAACATTTCCACATGACATTCCACATCGATAAAAATATAAAACCGTGAGAAAAATTAAATAAACTTTTAATATTAGTTAAAAGTTGAAGATTAAGGTATTACTATCTCAAAAAAATAATTATTTAAAAAAAATAAAATTTAAAATAATTTCTTATCCCACTCCACCACCTACTCCCATCCGACAATCCCCCGTCCTTTTATTTTATAAAATTTCTTTTATAAAATATTTTTAAAAAATTCATACTTCACTCCCTCCCCAAGCCACCCACTCCTTCCCAAATAATATTTGTTATTATTATTATTTTTTTAAAAAAATAAAATCCTACCCTAACCCATTTAATCCACCGCTCCTAATACTTTTTTTTCCTATTATTATAATATATTTTTCTCTTTTTGTGTTAGATATGTACATATATTTTTAAGAAATCCGAAAAATGGAAAAATCCGAAAAAAACCGAAAAACCCGAGGTTGAAAAATCCGAGTTTTATTGGTTTTGTTTGGTTTATAAATAAAAATCTGACACAAATGGTTTGGTTTGATATTTGAAAAATTCGAACCAACCCGGCCATGTACACCCCTACCAAATATAATAGAAATAATTTTTTTATTTTTATAAAGTCTCGCAGCAAGTAAAAGGTACTTTCCTAAAAAACATATGTATAGGAGTGAATGAGAGGGTTGATTATGAAAACTGAATTTTCTACACATTTAGGGTAATTTAGATGGCTTCCTAAGGGTTTTAAGGACTATAATACCCTTAAATAAATAAATAAAACGAGTTGGAAGTCGGGATAATTTTCTAGCAGACAGTGAGGTCCGTATTGGCTCCGTAACGCAGAGCCATATCGCAGAGCTGCTGCCAGGTTAGAGCATCATTAGTAAATCAGTCATAACTTTTTACTAAGAGCTCGAAATTTAGCAAACTAGCGGCATTGGAAAGAGGACTCAAAGACCTTTAACTTGATAGGTCATGGGCCACCTTACTCTTTATGTGCTAAAAGATATGGTCGTTTGAAGTTGACCCAAAACTTAAGAAAATGATGGGTGACTTGAGCGAACTTCTCTTTAGTTTTTTTTTGAACTAGAGGTGTTACATCTAGTGACCTTAACACCTTAAAAAATTTAAATCACTAGGAAAAATTCCGTTCATAATGGAAAAGGGTTCAAATCTTGATTTAGAAATTTTTGGGGTATTACAATTGCAACCACTAAACACTGAATTTTACCTCAACCAAAGCCTCCCAAACACTCCCCGAGTGGTCACCCATGTTGCCCCGAGGATTCCCGATGCACCAATCTTTGAATCAACACAATTGAATCACTAGAGTTTTCAAAATCGCAAAAAGAAGTTTGTGATTAAGTGCTAATCAGGTCTAGTCTTTATTTAAAAGAATAGATTGTTTAACCCGCCAACGCGGCCCGTGAATGCAAAAGCTCATCAAGAATAACCTTCTTGAATGCGGTGAGGAGCCCACGAACGTGAAGGCGAATGTGACCGGGGGCTCGCAAACATGGCAGGGGCCCCGTGATCGCAGAGGGTTAGGGCCCTAACCCATCGCGAACGTGGAAGAGGCCCTGCGAATTAGGCTACCACGTCCATTGGTCTCTGCAAATGCGACTTATTTCCCGTGTGCAAAGACCATTTTTAGTTGCACCAACTAATGCACATCTGCTCATTTATGGCAAGTCCAAATCCTCCGATGCAGTGCTCATGATTTATTCGGAACCCCGTGCATGCAAACGAGATATTCTACCCTATAAAATTTGATATTTCAAACTCAAAGGAGCAGTTAAAACTTCCCTTTAAGTTTGCTAAAAAAAGTGGGTCCCACACCTAAACTTTATTTTTAGTCAAAATCTATTGAGGGGCTCGAAATTATCCAGAAGCCTCGGGATCCACACAAAGGATCATTGTTGACCAAACTCAATTTTATGGTGATAACCGCGCTAACTTAATTTTTATCTGAGCATGTTTACCAAGAATATTGAACGAGGTCAAACTTAGGCCAAAGCTTAAAAGTTAAAACGCCTAATGACACAAACTCGCACCGAAAGCCTTGAAGTCTGGACCAATCATGACACTAGCCTAAAATGAACCTTCAAGAGCTGATGGAAATGCCAAAATTGCATTCCGTGGCTGTCTTCTTTAAATTTTGACCAATGTCAACCATTCATGTTTTAAAAGCTCCAAAACACAGAAATTCGCATAAAAGCCAAATGAACAACCAAGTGACCAAACTGTTAGTCCCAACAAGTCATAAATGACTTGAATCACTATAGGGACACTCTAAACGACAAAAAAAAGGAATTTGCACAGAATTAACCCAGAGGTTCATTCCAAGATCCACTACTAAAAAACATCAGTCCGCAAAACTAAGATTCAAGAAGTACCTGAAGGCTAAAAAAAGCCAAGAATTTGCTCTCGTGTCTCATGCTTGGACTCCCAAGTAACACCCTCAACTTGACGATGCCTCCAACATACCTTCACCACAAGAATGGATCTGGAACGCAACTACCGCACATCTTTCGCTAGAATAGCAATTAGACCCTCCACAAAGGTCAATCGATCATCCAATTCAATCGCATCATACTAGAGCAACATGAGACTTATCGGAACATACTGACGTAACATTAAAACATGGAAAATAGGGTGAATAGTTGTAAATGCTTGAGGTAGGGCCAACTCATAGGATACCTTACCAACTGCCCAAAGGATCTCAAAAGGCCCAATATACTTGGGGTTAAGCTTTCCTTGCCTCCCAAATCTTATCACACCCTTCATGGGTGACACACAGAAGAGTACCTAATCACTAACTGGAAACCGAAATGGTTGACGCCTATGATTGACATAACTCTGGTGTTTACTCTGAGCTGCACTGAGCCTATCCTGAATCACCCGCACCTCATCTAAGGCCTCCTGTAGCAGTAGTCCCTTTTACGATCTATAGAATCCATCCGTATAAATCAGAAGAAAACTGAGTCTCAGGACTCTTGTCTATGAGTCCATTTACAACCCGTTAAGGGTTTATGATCCATAAACATGACTCATCTTATTTAGGTTAAAATCAAAGTTTCTGAACTTGATCTGTGGATCAAGTCTACGACCCATAATAATTTACGAACTGTAAACCTAACTCATAGATCACATACCATTTTCCCTGTTTCTAAAGTTGGTCTATGAGCTTCATCAACGACCCGTGATTCCATCTATAGTCCATAAATTCAACTTGTACAAAATTATGTAGACTTGGGTTTTTTTTCTAAACTTCTCCTGATCTAATCTGAGTTAGGAACGTTTAGGGTGTTACAATGATCTACAAGAGTCCTAGGGTTTTGAATCAAGATTCTTTCCCAAACTTTATCTCTAAGAACTCCATGTAATGGTTTCTCAAGTTCAAGCTATAAAGTTTCAAGCCTAAATCTTTTCTCTAAGAATATGACCGAAATCTCAAAGACACATTTTAACTAAAAGGTCTTATTATCCCCCTGAACTCTTTTTTTTTTTTTTTGTAATTTTGTACACCTTTTTGGCTTGTAAGGCCATAATTAAACCAAAGTTCTGGAAAGAAATTGTTCCTCAGGAAGTGTCCCCTACCTTTATGACACAAGCTGTAAGTTACACCACTTTCCTCTTCTTTTTTTTTTCTCCAAAAACTTACTTTGATCCTACACCCTTCGTTTTAAATTGAGTGACCTATTTTAGTTTGGCACAAAATTTAAAATAGTAAATAAGACTTTTAAATGTGATGATCAAATATATTTTTATGATATTGACTAGGGAATGCCATTTTATTTTTTATTTTAACACAAAGTGAGAGAAAGCACGTGAGGTGTAAACTATGACAATGAGACATGGTCTCATTCCCATTTATTAATTAAAAAAAAGAAGAAAAAGAAATAGATAGATACCAACAGAGTGACACATCAATTGAAAAACAGTTTTATGCCATTAATCATAGGGACTACTTAACCAAATTACCTTTTATCTTTTCTTTGAAAGCGTAATTAGTAATTATGTACCTTCTTGGAGTAGTAAACATGATATTGGCAAAACAAATCTTCTAAATTAATAGAGGGATTTTTTAAAATTAAAAATGTAGTAATAATTAAAGGGCTTCAAGAGAAGAACATTGTTAGGATTGTAATTTTGAATTTTTTGGTTTCACCGGAGAGTAAAAAGGACAATCTGGTGCATTAAGCTTATACTGTATATAATGTGTGTGAAAAGGTTGAATCACAAGAGACTTTTTGATAACACAGAGACAACTTTATCAATTAAGTTAAGGCTCTCGTCTCCTTTAAATATAGGGAAATCTAACTGAAGTAGGCATCAGATATAAAAGGTGATCAAAAGAAGAATAGTTCGAAACATGATATCTTAAATTGTGGAACATGACATCAATGAAATTCGTTCTTTAAAATGAAAACAAATAAAGAGTCAAGTGAGGGTCCCTCATAGAGTTTTGAATGCAATTATTTACGAAAAAACATCATCATCAACATCAGTATGGGGATTCTTGATATATAGAATGGTTTCAAAAAAACAAAGAAGGGAACAACTTTATTTTGTTTTAATAGGATCTAACTTAACCATTTTGAATGTTCTTATCTTCTAGCCTTTCGTAATGAGTATTGATAAACTCTTCATTCAAAATTAAAGCGCTCAATAAAGTAGAGGTTCAACTTTTGAATTTTGTGAAGAAGCTTCTTTCATCTTTATGCATCTTTTGCTCAAACAAAATGGATATATGGTGAATGACATTGATAAGAAAAAGATATCATACGTATAATTTAACCTCAAAAACTAGCTTAAAAGTCAGATTTCGAAATCATATACATAGTGAGATAAATTGTCATGTCACCTGCTGATGTAGATTTAATGTCTTAGTATGTGTAGATCTGACAATTAAAATGTGTATAAACTAATATAGGAGTCTAACATCGAGTGAGACAAGAATTGAATGAGACAAGAATTGAATTAGGTGTACTCTGATCATTACCATAAAAAATAGACAACTATATACTCTTGCATAATCCTCACCAAAGTGAAACTCAACACATTTGGTGATGCAACATATAATCCCTCTACCTTCTAGCTTATGGGGCAACACTGACCAACATAGGAAAGTGGTTTTGGTCTCTTGGGAGAAAATCTAATTGCTAAAGAATTTGGTGATTTAAAAGTTAAATGTGGTAGAAAGTGAAATGTCGCAATTGTGGGGAACTTAGTGTGTGGCAATTGGTTGAGAAAAAATGTGTGTTTTCGATGAAATTGATAAATTGAGTATATATGAAGGAAAACACATATATTTGGGACCATAGACTCCCAAATAATTATAGTTGGTATAGAAGAAAATTAAATTCTACAAAGATAAAGATGATGAAATGGTATGCCAATTGAAGAGTTAAGTTACTCTTTGACTTCAAATGACACATAATTAGTCACCAAAAAATTCAAATGGGAATTTCACAGACACTACACTGACTTGCAAGCAGACATACACTAAAAGTGTTTAGAAAGGAGTTGGCAAAAAATAATCTAAGAACCACATATATACCACACATGAATTGGGATATATTCAAGGAGATTTATGAACAAATAAAAGTACTGATAGCACAAATACAAACTCAGGTAAGAAATAAAATAGAACAACTGAAGTGTACAAAAAGAGCTCATGCATAGTTCTAGATAAGAGTGTTCATGGGTTGGTTATTGATTTTGGTTCGGTTGTTCAATTATTAATCATGAAAATAAAATATAAAAACAAGGTGTGGAAGAGAAAAGCAAATTAATTAGCAAATAAGCATCTGCCAACTTCACCTGTCATAATGTACTTTTTCCTTTCAAATTGAATTTTCACTAACAGAGGAGAAAATGAAATGAAAACTAGATGAGCAAACAACTGAATCATGCCCCCAAATTGATTCAATTTTTTCCACCATAAAACTGGCTAGTGATATTGCCTGATCTAGGCACAAACTTGAAAGGCATTGGGATACGTCACTAGAGAGTCATGCCTGCTTACTTATAAACGCCATCATATAAAATATATGTATATAATTCCACATTGCCTTTTTTCAATCAAACAATGACCTAACCTGCTAATGATATTGTCTGCTTTGGGCCTAAGCCCACATGACTTTAAAACACGTCACTAAAGTGTAAAATCTACTTACTTATCATGTGTTTTTCCGGTGTGGACTTCTTATCCACACAAACACCCCTTATGAATTCAATGTACTCACCGAGGTTTGTCCAACCATATAAAATTTGCCTAAGAATTGCCCCATCAAATGAGATTTTCCTAGACATAGCAAAGATGTTTGCTCCACCTTATTAGAATTTGTGGAAACTTAGTTGAACTTTAGCTCGCATCGACACAACTGACACAAAAGTGACTCTAATACCATATGTAACAATCTAATCCACTAGTGATATTGTTCTATATGGGCCTAGACTCACACAACTTTAAAAAACTTTATTAAAGTATAAGATCTGCTTACTTATATACTTAACATCCATCTTGTTTTCTACAGAAGTGAAACTTCTTATCCTATGTTAGGGGTAACACATGCAACCTCCTTCCTAATTTTTGCTAGCAAATTAAATTATTTTTTTATTCTTGAATACTATATTCTTATAAATTATGAAGTAAAAACTAATTTGAACAAGTGATTCAAAATAAAAGAAATATGGGCCTGATAGTTGGTCATACAAATTGGGACTCTATATAAAATAGAACAATTTGTCTGCAAAATAGAAGATTTTGCGCATTTTGAATTACACTTACATTGGACAATAGGACTCAACAACTAGAAGCCCATCCAACACAGACTCAACAACTAATTCAAACATAAAGACCATGCATATCGTTTTTTCACCAACTCAACAATGAATTGAAATAAAACAAAAGACCTTGCATGCTGGTTTTCAATCAATAATAGACTTTGCATATTAAGTAAATAAGGATTCAAATGGCTATTTAATCTCCAAGGAAACAAAACTTGACCTTTTTTAATATTCATCGAAGTTTTTGATCATGAAGTTTCTTCTTCTTTTCCCCCCTCTTCTTCCTCCTCCTCCTCTAGTTCATCACGATATCCTCCATATTGTTGTTGCCAGTAGAGCAAATTCAACTGCCTACTAAACTGATAATTCTCACATGTCATTCCAAAATGTAAAGATTTACAATTGACACAGAAAAGTTTCCAACACTTAGGACATGCCCTAATTGGATATCCCCGTTGATTATCAATCAGTTTACCCATACAATCCATAAAAGGGCAATCAATAATTAGTGGCAAAGGTAGAACATTCGTTAGTCGATTGACATCTCTTACTCAGATAAGAAAATCAATCGGCATTATTGAATCGATATCCAAAATTTCCTTGCAATCAGAAGCAGGACACTTTATAGCAACCTCACGGATATCCTTATTAATTTTTTTACCTATATAATTCTGTATGCATTCTTCACAGTAACGATGATTGCAAATGGTGCCCCACATTATTGTGTTTGGCAGCGAAAACACATTTTTACAGATTTCACAGAAAGTACATGAAGATTCTCCCTTTTCAGTAATACAATTCTTTAGGTTAAGTGAATCTAGAATAACAGAATACTCAACTTCTATAGGTTTTTCACTGTTATTAGAGCTTGATTTCAAGTTCTTACCGGAATGAAATTGAGCTGAGTAAAAGAGAAACTTTTGCAATTCAATATCATCATCTCCGCTCTTGTAACCATTGTTATTTTCAATGATAGGGAGCTTCATTCTGCCGTCAGTGAAACCTTATATTTCTTTCCCAGTATATGCATATATGTTGTATATATATATGCTGCCTTTTCAGGTTCTTGTATTTATTTTACTTTTTGGGGTTTAGAATTAATTTGGATTATATCAAATTTAAAATATATTAATACAATATGTGCAATTTGGTATGATGTGTCGAAAAACGTGTTAGCCAAGTGAAATGGTCAATAAGATCATGCCACGTGTTGAAAGTGATACAACATGTCTAGTAAAATCAAACACGTATGAAAACATGCCCTCGTGTACAATTGACGTGTTTCAAACATTAAAAAATGTAAACTAAAATTTGATTGGTTGAAAAAGATCACCGTAATTACAATTCTTCCCACTCAAAAGAATCGGCATGTTCAAACCAATCGAATATCATCATGTCAACTTCAGTCTAATCAATCGGAAAAAAATTGTCCTCATCATAATTGTTCCATCCCAGCACAAGTGACATATTTCATTTAATCAAATATCATTATAACAACCAAAATATGGTAAAAAGAAGTTGTCCCGATCATACAGGTTTCATCCTAGCAGAAATCACATGTTCTAGATAATCAAATATTGTCATGAGAGTTTCAATGTGATTGGTCAAGAAGATTTTGGCATCTCTTCCTCTTGACAGAAGGACATGCTTGAGAAAATCTATATCATTATGTCAACTTCAATATGATTGAAAAAGGTGTGTCCTTTTTACAATTCTTCCAACCTACAACTATAATAAGGATTTTCATAATTTACCAAGCTAGATGATCTCGAGGATTAAATGATATAAGTTCTCTATGAAGATCAAGGATGAAGGCAAATTAAATACCTAGACATTTAAAACAAATCTAATGAAGGCAAATGTAAAACCAAGGTGTTAAAAGTTTAAATTCACTTATTTTTGTGGGATAATGCATAAGTACCCCCCTAGACTATGACCGAAACCTCAAAGATACACTTAGACTTAACTGGAGTCCTATTACCCTCCTAAACTAATTTAAAATGGAATAAAAACACCACAAACGCTGACTTGTCGTATAGAGTGTGCATTCTCTTGAAGACAAGTGATGAGTGCACAAATTGGACACATGTCATTTTTGTATTGGTAACTTTATGATTAGTTAGTACACATATTTATTGATAATAAAACTTATATATATTTGATTATTTTTGTTCTTTCTTTGTAAAATATTTATTTTAATTTCGCATTACCATTTCCCCAGCCTTCACGGCCTCGTTGATTTCCTCCTCATATGACCAGGTTCTACATAATTTTAACATACTTTATAACTTATATTCTATTGATGAACACTGAATTAGGTCGCGGGGTTTAGTTCGGGTACGATTTGGGGTCCATAAATGTGACTAGGGGAAAGCAGGGAGGAGAGGGTTGAGGTTCTGTCCCGCTCTGGCGAGGGAAATCCTGCACAAGCGGTCTCGCCGTGGCGGGGAAAATCCTGCCCAGCAGCCCTGACGAAAACAGAACCTCTGTTAATAATTTCTGGGGTTCCCTCTTTTCTATATTTCCCCTAGATTTCTTGGATATAACTAGGCATTTAAGAAAATCCCCATAGTTAGAACGATGATTGTCTATCCCTAATCAACCCAACGAAGTACGCATTTTAGAATCCTTTTACATTGTTTCAACACTACCACACACATATCCCCAGGATACACCCAGACTCTCACATGGTTATTAATTGGTCACAATGCACGTCCAAATTTCTCATTTACGAACCACATCGTAATTTATCTATACCTTTATACCTAATCTCGTGATGACTTTCTTTTCACAACACATTTCATGACACTCAAGCAGTTACAACTTGCAGACAAGTCCAAATTCTTTAATTAGTTAGTTCCATAGACGACCATTACTGATCATCTATGCCTTATACGACCCCTAAGGCCAGATACCAATCGGAACCTTTTCAGTTCCAATTAACTTGCTTGTCTCTTTTCAGCCGAGACTACGGTGTCTAGTTCACTTCGTTGAGATAGTAATTGAAATCGGGAGATACCAATTGGACTTAACTCATACCACAAGCGACAATAGTAGCTAGCGAGCCCCACAAAACTGCTAATTTCAATGAAAGAACTTGGTCGAACCCAATTCTTAACCGCCTCAATCTTTAACTGATGATAACTAAACCTAAATCAATTGTAGAGAAAACCAATGCACCTTGCAACTGGTCAAAAAGGTCATCTATCTGAGACAATGGATACGGTTCTGAATGGTGACCCTATTCAAATATCGGTAGTCTTTACACATTATCTCTTGCTAGTGATGGTGTTACCACTTTTGTTGCTTTAGTTCGAACCATAGAGTGAAGGAGGAAATATATCGATTTGTATCACCCAAATATCAATTGGATTCAAGTCATAGCACGAAAGAGTAGAAAGAAGTGAGTTTTTCCTAAAGTCCTATAGCCTCTCGAAGAAAGGTACAGACATCTTTGTACTATTCCGCAAGACTCTACTAGACTCATTTTGGTACAATGAGATCAACGAACCTAGGCTCTGATACCAACTTTGCCATGACCCAGACTATCGTGATTGACACCCACAATAACCCTCCGGTGGGAGAACCATTACTACAACCCAACTAAGCAGCCTTAACCAAAATACTACATATTTAAAGATACAGAAGCAGGTTTAAATGTAGAAATTATATGGAGTTCCCATAAACTCCAAAAGTTCAATTAACATCTAACAACTAATGCAGAAATACCCCTAGAACGTGAAAGTCATTGTACAAAAACTCTACTAACGACAAATCTAAGAACAAGGGGTACAACCCCGAAACTAAACAAATACCTTAAAACAAATAGTTTGAGTCCGAAAAGAACTTAAACAAGAGAGATCCAGGGCAGCCTAAAAGAACTGGCTCACCCTTGAATCCGGTCACGCTCACTAGTCACCTAACTGAGGTCTGTCAACAGCCGCCTGAAGATGCCAGTACTCAACAAAGAACAACCAAGTGCAGTATCAGTACACAACCACAGTGTACTGGTAGGATCACATGGCTATCCCAATAAGTGAAACACATGCAAGTAACCACAACATTATAAACATGCATATACCGAACATGTACAATATTAGTCATCTTTTCAGGATAAATGTAGCATCCCACATTCTCAATAATACACATTGGTTATCAATTTAGAGCAACATACAATCTTCCAATATCAATAATCATTAGATATGAACGTAATTATCACAAGTAGATACACAACACAATTCAACAGTCCTCTCACAGAACCCAATTCAATGGTCCTCTCATGGAACCCACACCCAAACTATTAACATGCCAGTACATGGTACACGATCCAATGTTTATGGCGGAACGTGGCAACCGATCCAATGTTTATGCTGGAATATGGCAACTGATCCAATGTTTATGCCAGAACGTGGCAATTGATCCCATGTTTATGTCGGAACGTGGCAACCAATCCAAGTTAGTGTGTCAGAACGTAACACCCGATCCATTTAACAAACCACAATCACAATCACAATGTATATTCTCACAATCATACAACAAGAGGTGATTCATGGCATACAATTATTCAATTATCCTCATTTACGATTAGGGTGATCAATAAAGCAACATTCACATACATACATGCATTATAATGAGCAATTACAAACATATATCACACCAACATGAAATAACAACCATCACCTACCTCAAACAAAGCTTGAATCCCCTAAGAAACTTGATTTTTTCCTTTCTGAATTCTTTTCGCTTGTTCTTGGTCTACAAACAATAATTATAATACGGGAATCAATAAACAATAACTAATTACCCGAATTACTAACAATCCCATCAACCCTAGATCAACCCCTTGATCCCAATATGCCAATTAGGATTGTTCCCACCATAAATTCTAGATCAAAACCCTCCCCCTTCGAGAATTACCCATTAGATTACGTTCTACGGATCGAAAAATGGATTCGGGGAATGAAAATCTTACCTTTAGCCTCAAGAACGGTGGAAAACTATCAAAATAAAACATGGGATCGTTTCTTAGCTCTTAAGTTCAAAAATTGCAAAATAAAACATTTTTGGGGGTTTATTTCCGACTTTAAGTCGCATCTGCCCAGCCATGGAGGCACTCGCCCGCTACAACGGCCCCACCCTGGCGGCAGAAATCCCCGCCAAAGCGGCTTGCACGAAACATTGAGCTATTTTAATAATTCCAAGACCCTATTTCACAACACACCTTCAACCCTTGACATTCAAAAACCACTCATTCACGCTAAGATCATTTTCGAGAATTCTGCTTGCCCGAATTCAATTATGTAAAGTCGTACGAGTTCCTTAACGTCTTAACTATGTATTAATGTAATCAAAATCATAATTAAATCACTCAGTTGTTACCAAATTTCCCTAGGCTTTACTGACTCCGATTTTATCCAAATCTGGACTAGGTTAGAAATTCCAAATTACTACCAAAAGTTTTCTGACCCCAATTATCTCTCCATTGGCTTTTTCCTAATGACGAAAATCAAGTCTTTACAGCTAACATCGGCTTTAGGTATGTTATCATTGGTGGTTGTTATCGTGGACATCGCCAGAAAATTTGTGTGAAGAAACTGACGGAAAATTGAAGTTTGTTTCTAGTAGGGTTGATTTTCAGACAAAATGGTGATTTTGAATTCGAATTTCTAATACATATGGATTTTGCTTCCTCTTTTAGTATTGGATTTATTATCCAAATTAATTTCACCTACTGGAGATATAGTACCTTGTGTATTTGATTCTGATGATGAAAACTTTCAACTCTCATGAAAATAGATCTAATCAACGAAACAATACGTTAGTCATGAAGAATTTGAAAGTGGAGAAGTCGAAAATAGGATGCATACTCGAGTTCTAAATCTACTGTAAGGCTCAAAGAAAGAAGAATAAAGTTGGATCTGTCATTACACGATCATCACTACCAAAGATACTGATTTTCAATGTATCTTATTTATTTTGATTCTTAATTTAGTCTTTGTTAGTGTATTACTGCTCTGATACATCACTGCTACAATACATAATGTATCAAGTTTTATAGAACATGCATTATGTATTTGTGGACACACCCATATGAATGTTTTATGATTTTTAAGATACATTAAATTAAGTTTTAGAGTGTTTCTCTATAAACTTGGTTATTTTGAATCTCAATATGTATATTTTTCTTTATTTTTTTTATTGTAATTATAGTGCTTGTGGTACACAATACAAAATATGATACTTTAAAAAATTATCTGATACAAATAAGTTTTATAAATTTAAGTATCACACAATTTTATCATTCAAGAGGTTGTTTATTAAGTTATGGATACACTTGATATCTAACCACTGCAACATATATTTCAACATGTATCAATTACATAAATTAATGTATCAAATATATTATTTTATATTTCCTTTTATGTGATACTTTAACATAAAATTATAGTAAATACAGTTGTTCACAATCATGATGTATCAGATACATTATTATCAAAATAAAAAAACATACATTATATAAACATTGTACCATATTTACAAAATTTAATAGTTTAACAGTGTGATTAAATCATTATCAAGAAGAAAATGTACACAAAGTTGAACAAATTTTATTTATTAATAGTAACACATCAATATATTGGAAGTTGAATGTATTTTTAAAAAAAGAAATGTATCACTTCTCTTTGGGTAAGAAAGTACCAGATCGCGTGTTATGACTTTCATGTCTATAATGTCCATAACAATTTGTGCTCGTAATAGACTTATAACTTGATTTTTTTTTCCTTTCTTTTCGTGATTGTCCAGGTATCCTTTTGTAACTAGGTGGCAAGACAATTTCTTTATCTGGTAATGGAACCATTGAATATTTCATAATTGCTTATTTATCTTTCAAGGCAAACAATGTATCTTTTTCCAGAATCATAAACGGAATAAAGATACTCAGATGATGCAATAACGTGTCAACATTAAAAAAAAATTAGTGATACATTCCATAAAATAGTTATTTCTATGTATCAATCACACAACTAACTTATACTTAATATTATATACAAAAAATAAATATTAGTAGATACATACTCTCATTCGTGAATATTTTGATGTGTTTATAACAAATTGCATGTATAATGTATCATCTATAAAATACAATTTTTCGCAAACACAATACGATGCATGAATATTAATGTATCATGATGCTTTATATCAAGAACACACCGACTCACAACTCTAAAAACTCATTACATATACGTCAAACTAGTAATGTATCAAGTTGTAACCATTAATGTATCATGACTTATACATACAAATTCAAATATAAAAAGATATTTATTAAAGCACAAATAAAAAAATAACCTCGTCCATTCTGAACCTGCTTCATACAAAACAACAAAGGACCTGATCGATTGAAGAATTGCTTTCTGAACCTGTTAATGTATTGTTTGCTTGTATTTGTGCTTATCTTGTAGGATTCGTTTCACTCTTGTTAGAAACATTTCAAAACCTAATTTGAATTGTGTAAGAGCATAGTTAGGAGTAACTTTGTGTCTTATAGTCAAAAGTCTATATTGATTAGAAATAGTTAATATAGTGGGCAATGAGAGCATTGCTTTGGCTCATTTAAGTAATAGGGATATTACTTAGTTTGAGATTAGGAGGTTAATCTTGTGGTTGTAATTTGTGTTTCACTTTTGCTTGAGAATATTAGTGAAAACAGTTTGAAAAATCATGTGTGACATGTCGTGGTTTTACTCCCTTGAGCAAGGAGGTTTCCAAGTAAAATCTTGTGTCTTTACTTACTTCAAGCATTTACTTTCAGTACTTAGAACTGTTAAAGGACCTGGTCCTGTGATCATTAGTGGATGCATACATTCCATCAATTGGTATTAGAGCACTGACATCTATCTGGTTAACACAAAGAGAAGAAAGATCCTGAAGGAATAATTGTTCCACCGAGCCTTGAAGAAGGTCAGTCCACCACTCGTCCATGTCGCTTCAACGGTAAATTCTATGGATGGTGGAAGACACGGATGCATGATTATATTAATGCAGAAGACACTGAGTTGTGGGATGTGATACGTGACGGACCATACGTTCCCACCAAGGATGTGAAAGAAGGAGAGCTGACTAAAATGATTCCCAAAATAAGAAGGGAATACGATGAAGCAGACATGAAGAAAATCGAGAAGAACTACAAAGCCAAAAAGTTGCTAGTCAGTGGGATTGGTCCTAATGAATACAACAGGATTTCTGCCTCTGAAATCGCAAAAGAAATTTAGGACTACCTCAAAACAGCCCATGAAGGAACAACTCAGGTCAATGAGTCAAAGGTAGACATGCTGATGAGCCAATATGAGAATTTTAGCATGAAGGAAGGTGAAACCATCCATGAAATGCATACTAGGTTTACCTCCATCACAAACGAGCTAAGGTGTCTTGGTGAACCCATTCACCCAAGAAAACAAGTTTGAAAAATTCTCAAGGTTCTTCCCAAATCATGGGAAAGCAAAGTGAACGCCATCACTGAGGCCAGAGATATAAAAGTTCTCACCATGGATGAGCTGATTGGAAAATTGCAAACCTATGAGCTAAATAGGCAGTAAGGTTAATCAGTAAAGGAAGGAAAGAAGGAGAAATCAATGGCACTAAAGATCTCCCAAAATGATGTGTTTGAGGATGAGGATGGGATGACTTATCTGACTAGAAGATTCCAAAAGATAGTCAAAAAGCATGGCAGATTTCAGAAGAAGTGGACTACCAACAAAACAGCAAACGCGCCAACGACCTCTGCCACAAATGTGGAAAGCCTGGCCACTTCATGTGGAATTATCAGAGCCAAAAGCATGAAGTTCAGGACTTCAAACCACGACGAAGAGACCAGGTCCCTGACCATGCTAAAAGAAAGGCCAATGCAGATCAAGTTGTGAAGAAAGCCTTTGCAGTATGGGGAAATGCCTCTAGCGACTTTGATGAGGATGAATCATAAAGATGTCTCGATGATGGTGGTCAATAATTATGAGACTGTTTTCAACTCCATATTCTCATTGATGGTGAAATCTGATGATGAAGAAGACAAAGACGAGGTAACTCTTTTTTATCTCAAAAACGATTTAGACACCTTGTCAATTAAGAGATTGAGAAAACTTGTTGTTGTACTGATTGACTCTGTAGATGAAATAACCAATAAAAATATATTGTTGAGTGAAAAACTGAGTCTGTGTGAAGATGAAAAAACTGCATTATGTCTCAAATGTCTGAAATGAGTGTTAGGTTGAGTATTCCGGAGATTGAGAGTTTTCAACTTGAAGAGGAACCCAGTACCTCTGAGGGTGGAAAAAGAAAACTCAGTAGTCTTGAACTTGAGCTACATGAAAGTCTGAAAGTGTCTGAGTCCAAACTAGCTGCCTCTCTTGAGAGAAATTCACAACTAGTAAAGGACCTAAGTCAAGTCAAAGAAGAGTTAAGTCACTCCCTGAAATGGACTGACTCATCTAAGATTCTTTCAAACTTAGCAAATTAGAAACTCAACAACATGAAGGGCCTAGGGTGTAGAAAGATAGAACCTCCCAACAACCCTCAAGCAAATATGTGTCAGTCTCTGATAATCTGTTGTGCACCCAGTGTGGAAGAAATAGTCACCTGAAAAGAAATTGCGAGTCTCTTAAAAGGGTAAAAGAAAATCAAGAGAACTTCTTTAAATAAAAAAGGGAGGAGGTAGAAAAGAAGAATGTACCTGGTCCTAGGTATCACTTTAGCAAGAACACGTTGCCCCCTTGGACAAGAAGTTTTTTCTAAGTCAAAAAATGAGTTTGAAAAGCAAAAGGCAAAAGATAACAACTATCTAAATTAAATTTCTCAATAGTATTAAAAGTTTTTTTTTGTTGGTAGAATAGTGTTAGAAGATCAAAAGATTGCATGAGATTAATCATCTGCAAACTGTAGTGCAATATTAATGTTTCTTCAATTAAAAGCTTGATAGGAGATTATTTACTTTTTTGTACCAAAATAGTGTGAGATTAATTTTGACTGAAAGGAAAAAAAATCCTTTCAACTTTTTACTTTGCCTTTTGATATGTTCAAAATATTATATTAGATTTTTATTCACAAGCACTTTAAACTAATTATTTACTTATAAATATTAAAAATTAAGGTGTAAAAAGCCTTATTTTTATATTTTGAAAATCAGAATATTTATGAACCTAATTACTATTTTTATATAGAATTTAATTGTCTCTTCATACATAACTTATCCACCATTAATCTAATGCTATATGTTTCACCTCTTTTTTTTCAATTCTTCTCCTAAAAAATGAGAGTAAACATTCTACCACATTCATTCTTAAAGATTAAAGTTAATGTACATGTAAAATTACAAATACAAAGAACCAAAAAAAAAAAAAAAGAGAAAGAAACACATGAGCAAGACAATTTGACATTTCTTTTTGCTTTTGTATCTATGATGAAAACTGAAACAAAACTAACGTAATAAATAGTCTATATTTGTGCATACAAAATAAAAATATGAAATTAAAGTAAGTTGCTAACAAAGCAACAATTCATTTATAGAAAGAGAGATAGAAACGTCTTATTATATTTCTAATTACTACAAATAAGTATAAAACTAACACACCAAACTCTGATGCTTCAATAATTGAATTCATGTCTATTTTCGTGACTATATAAGGGGATTCACAACTTTCACCACAAATTGTGACATTATTTTACCAGTTTAGAGCTCCTACACACAAGAATTGTAGGAGTAGTAAATAAAACTCTTTCTTGAAAAAGTTAAATTTATAGGAATAAAATTGTAGAAACATGAAAAGTCACATGGAAATTTGAAAGGTCAAATACTATTAAAATAAATATAAAGAAATAAAGCATGAAATTTAACTTTAAAAGATACATGTATCTACTTTAATTTCTTGTATTCAAGGAATAATTACTCATTTGTATTCTTTTATTATTTGTGTGTAAAATTTGAAAGGTCAAAATTAATAAATGAGAATAAGAAGATCAAATATATGAAAATTATAAAAGTGAGCTTTTACATGAAGATGCATGTGTAAATTTTTTTGATGTAATTAATTATTTTTTGGAAGAAAAAAAGAGCAGGCATGTATTTTAGAAAAGGTACAGAACAATTCTTTTGATATATGTGTGTAATAATAATAATAAATGATGATGATGACGACGACGATGATTATGATGATGATTAGAGTAAAATGATAAGTATATTAAACAATTCAATGTAACTTATAATTTAATTAATGATTCTTTCATTGTCTTTCTAATAAATAACTTAAAATTTAAAAAACAATTAAAATATTATTATTTAATATTTAATTAATTAATTAAAATTTAATTTAGTATAGGGGTAAAATGATAAGTATATTAAACAATTCATTGTAACTTATAATTTATTAGTGATTATTTCATTGTCTTTCTAATAAATAACTTACAATTTTAAAAATAATTAATATTTAATTAATTAAGCATTAATTTAACCTAAAAGTAAATACTAATCTAACTTTTCATCTTTTGGAGTTTCCCACTTTTAATTGTATACTAGTTTTTTGATACGTGTGTTGCACGTGATTATCAATTCCAAAAATATATGTTATAGTAAATAGTATTTGCTTATTTAAGCGAAGATTTGAATAATAAGATTAACAAAAAATAATATTGCAGATTGTTTTTTGAATGTTCAATGTGGATCATCAAAGATATATATCTTATTCACACAAACCTATGAAGATGGTCAATGAAAAATTTTATTTGTTAAATGCAATAATGTATATATTTATTTCAATTTGATGAGGTTCAATCACGTAATTAGTCTTATTTCACTAATATTACCTTATAGACAATATTTGCTTTGTATTTTTCTTGTCATCTAACCAGATGTGTTTTGCATGTGTATTCCACGTTAAATTGTTTTGATGTGATATAAATATGTGAAGAAAACAACTACATTTTATATATTCATATATTTTCACATTTGTTTTCGGGGCTTTTTTTTAAACAAAAAAACTCAGAACACTTTAAAATAATATATTTTGAAGTTAGAAGATCTTGTTAAGTTGATTATAATACATTTGTGACATATATAAGACTTTAATTTAAATACAAATACCTACCCAAATATAAATATATATTTGCATTAATGAAAATATTTATCTCATAAAATTAACTATTAAATAAATTATAATAATTAAAATAATACAAACTTCAATTGGCGTTATTACACGTCTTAGAAACTTTTCTTCGTCTAAAATACTGAAATATTAAGAAATAGTAAATAAGTAAAACAAAAGGGAAATGTTTATATAGTAATAACTATTTTAAAGCAAACTTCATAAGAGTCTAAATGACATAAGTAGCATTGATAAATAAAGTCATTCTTTAATCTTGAGCATCAAAAACAAATCGTGACAATTCTCTAAATTTTGAAAAAGATATTGAGAAACATATATCTACATCAATTGTTAACAAAAACAAATGAATTTAGACTACATCATGTTAACTTCATATATTTGAACATTACATACTAATGTATATATTAAGAAAAAATAAGTATCATATCATCAAAATTATTTTCCTCAAGTACTCGAGGTTATGGAATATACCCTCTTAGGATAAAACGACTTATTTCATCAGAATAGTGGTACCTCATATTCCGTTAAACTTCGAACTCACTCAACGACAATAAATCACACAAAAAATTTAAAATGCAAGAAGAAGAAGTGTAGAAGATTAGAAAAAATTGTGATTGAAAAAATGAGACGAAATCCCTCTATTTATAGTCAACAAATAATAGTATGAACAAATATTTTTTGTGTCTTGTCTGAAAAATCATGACCTTTAAGAGAAGTCACAATACTTTGAAAAAGTCACAACTTATTGAAAAAGTCACAACTCTTTGGAAAAGTCACAACTTATTGAAAAAGTCACAACTCTTTAGAAAAGTCACAACTCATCAAAAATCACAATCCTCTGAAAAAAGTCGCAACTTATCGAAAAAATCACAACTCATCGAAAAAGTCACAACCTAAGTTAGGAATATTATAGTGATTTAACATTCAAGTTAGGAGTTCATGCTTTTAAGATAATATAGATGAATGAATATGAATATAATATCTGATATGATGATAAAGCAAGCCCGGGGATGAGGCCCGCTAACTTTTATTTACGCATTTGTTGGAGGATGACTTTTCAACCTCCGTGTGGGGTCTTTTCCTTTGACAAGAAAGAAAGGAGGAATATTGAACAAGTATTTCTCTAGCAAAATATTTCTGTAATTTTTTTAGAAAAAAAATTATGATAGTGGTGTTATCATTTCGACTATTTTATTAGTATTGTTAACTTGGGTATCTCTTTTCAGAAATTTCCTACTGGTTACTTCTATTCTTTTTTTTTTGTTTTCATCCGGGTGTTCGAAGCTCATATTGAATCTCCAACTAAAGTTGGATCGCACACTGTAGGGCCTATTCGGGGGTGACACTTCCAACAATATTTTCTCTATATTAAGGGCTCGAACTCAAGACATCTGGTTAAGGATAAAACAATCCCCCAGTGCACCACAATCCATGTTGGTACTGCTTACTTCTATTCAATGCTACAACATATACCAGTTGACTTATCTTATTTCACCTCACAACCACTATCAATCCACACACTTCTTTTCTTTCTTCTCAATTTTCAACAAATTAATTGAATCCATGGCATCTTCTTCTGTGAGTACTTCACAGTATTCCCCTCAATGGAAGTACATTGTATTTCTAAGTTTTAGAGGTAAAGATACCCGTCAAACATTTACGGGCCACTTGTTTAAAGGTTTGAATAACAGGGGAATATTCACTTTTCAAGATGATAAAAGGCTAGAGTATGGCGATTCGGTCCCAAAAGAACTCATGAAAGCTATCAAAGAGTCTAAAGTTGCCCTTGTTGTATTCTCAAAGAATTATGCTACATCGAGGTGGTGCTTAGATGAACTAGTGAAAATCATGGAATGCAAGGACAAAAATGGACAAACAGTCATACCAATCTTCTATGATGTGGATCCATCACATGTTCGAAACCAAAGGGAGAGCTTTGCAGAAGCATTTTCCCAACACGAATTGAAGTATAAGGATGATTGTGAGGGGATGCAGAAGGTGCAAGGGTGGAGAACTGCCCTAACTGCGGCATCAAATTTAAAAGGATATGATATCCGTGATGGGTGAGTTAAAAACTCATAATTACTTTTAGTGAAAAAAGAATGAAACTTCATACACAATCTAATTTCATTGATTATCATATAGACATATGAAATGTTTTTATATATTTTTCCGGAAAAGGGAGTGATTTTAGATTATATATGTTTTTATCAGTAAGAAGGCATAGTTCTATCAATTAAACTTAACTATTCATGTTTTGTAACTATTACCTGAACTGCAATATTTCCTATTTAATACTCTCCTGAACATTAACAATGTGAAATACTTCCTAATACTTGACTTTCTCAAATTTCCCACATTCAATCTTTTTATATTTATGTAGGATTGAATCTGAGAATATTCAGCAGATCGTCGATCACATCTCCAAATTATACAAGAGTGCATATTTTTTATTTTCTTCGCAAGCTGTGGGAATAGATACTCATATAGAGAAAGTAGAGCACCTACTTGAGAAAGAAATGGATGATGTTCGGATTGTAGGGATCTGGGGAATGGGCGGAATAGGTAAAACGACAATAGCAACAACAATCTTTCATAAATATAATCTATCTGGTCAATTTGAAGCTGCTTGTATTCTTGATGATGTTAAAGAAAATGCCAAAAAGAATAGATTGTGCTTTTTACAAAATATCCTTCTTTCTGAACTATTAGGAGAAGAAGATAATTACGTCAAGAGTAAGCATGTGGGGAAAGTCATGATTCCGAGCAGACTTTGTTCTAAGAAGGTGTTAATTGTGCTTGATGACATAGATCATAGTGATCATTTGGAGTATTTAGCAGGTGATCTTTGTTGGTTTGGTAATGGAAGCAGAGTTATTGTAACAACTAGAAATAGAGATCTGATAAAGAATGATAATGCAATATATGATGTGTCTACGCTACCTGATCATGAAGCTATGCAATTGTTCAATCAACATGCTTTCAAAAAAGAAGCTCCAAATGAGCTTTTTATGAATCTCTCCTCGGAGGTAGTAAATCATGCTAAAGGCCTTCCTTTAGCCCTCAAGGTGTGGGGTTCTTTGTTGCATAACAAAGGATTAAGTCGGTGGGAAAGAACTGTCATCAAAATAAAGAAAACATCTAGTTTAGATATAGTTGAAAAGCTCAAAATAAGTTATGATGGGCTGGAGCCCGAAGAGCAAAAGATATTTCTAGATCTGGCATGTTTCTTTCGAGGATATACAAAAAAAGAAGTCATACAAATCCTTGAGAGCTGTGATTTTGAAGTTGAGTATGGATTGGATGTCCTAATTGATAAATCTCTCGTGTTCATCTCCAAGATTGATAGGATTGAAATACATGACTTGATGCAAGATATGGGTAGATATGTGGTGAAATTGCAAAAAGATTCGGGAGAACCTAGCAGACTATGGAATGCTGAAGATTTCAATGAAGTGATGGTCAACAATATGGTAAGTAGGATAAACAATGCAACAATATTCAATTTCTAGTTTTCATATTCCAAAGGCTTATAGGGCAGTCAATTCCAATTATTTGTTCATCTTGTTTCATATTATTGCAGGTAACACCAATTTAGTATTTTACTTTAATATATAGGAGAAGAAAAAATAAATTAATTGCCTAACGTGGCTAATTAGTCAAGTAGTCATTTTTAATCAACACCGCCTAATTCGTTTATCTTATGTTATTAAGCCATGAATTAGTCTAGTAGCCGCTTAATATGTTTAATCCAGTTTTATTATTTGGATTACGTTTTGTACGTACTAACAAAATCATTTATATCATCCATATATATATTTATCTTGAGTATCCTTTTATTCATAAACATCTCAAATAGAAAAAGTATAAGGAGGGTTAAAACTTACCTTACCAATCACCAGTTCGAAATGAATGTCATTTCTTATAGCCCAATAAACCAAGTGAAAGTAATATTGATTTCTTCGGTAACAAAAAAATAATGATATCGATAAGTTGATTGTACACGATATCTGAAGTTATGATTTGTTGATTTACAATCTTTTTACCAGGGGAGCATGACAGAAGCAATCTGGTTTACTTATTTTGAACAAATATGCTTTAATAAAGAGGCAATGAAAAATATGAAAAGGCTTAGGATATTATACATAGCCAATGGCAGGCTAAACCGCTCCTCCTCATCCCACTCTCCGATTGATTTAAAATACATTACCCGCGGCTCCATTGAGTGCTTGCCCAACAACCTGCGGTGGTTTTTTTGGAACAACTATCCTTGGGAGTCATTGCCAAAAATTTTTGAACCTCAAAGGCTTGTTCATCTCTCTCTCAGGGGGAGTTTGCTGCATGATCTATGGACAAAAAGAAAGGTACAATTTATTCATTGAGATACTTTCTATTTTGGCTTTTCCTAGAATTATGATATATGTGTTTAAATGAAATAAGATATTAGTTCCATTAATTCAAATGCACTAGAATTTCGAACTTAGAAACTTCAAATCCTGATTTCGTCTATGATGATGTTGGAACTCCATAACTCGGGCTAAACTTTTTCATTTTACAAAAAATAACGGAGTTTCACCATATTTTTACTGGCTTGAGCCGGAAAAAAAATATATATATATAAGTACATGGGGTAAACCTTACCTTACCAAATCCTAATGAAGTATCGAACCTCTACTAATTAACAAACATAAAGAAAATAAGAACTAGAGAAGACTAGATATCTTACGATCACCACAGAGTTTGTAATATACTCTATGATGATATTACAAATGAGGATGTTTAAATAATGCAAAATTATAAAAGCCAAGAAGAAAGTTGAGTTTTCAATCTCAAACTTCCTTTTATAAACATATAAATTTAAAAAGATAGATTACCCGTCTGAAGTAACCTGAAATATTTTCCTCTTGTCTTCTTCTTCAAATCTATCCAACAATAATTGATAGTTCATCATTTATTGTTGGATTTATTGGTTTCTGATGAAACTATTGACACTACATATGATTCTGCTTTGCCATTCGCATTGGTAGGTGACTTGGACCAAACTCCCCGGTCACTTTACCATCCCAACTATGTTGCCTTCCATGTGTCTTTTTTTTTTAAAAAAAACTTTTTTTGCTTCCACTTCTTTGTTGCCTAGGTGAGATATCTCCATCCCTAGCTATTTTATCAAAGCATATGCATTAGTTGGAATAAGTCTTGACGCTAAGGCCACTACTCATTCTTCTTTGTAATCGCACTTTCTTGTTGTCCCAAATACCCTTTATCTAGTTGTTGCCTCAGTGAATTCATCTATGGTTTTCCAGACCTATTGACTGTCATTATATCATACCCTTTATGGTGTTGATTACTACCAATTGGAGTGTACATTAGAGTTGTAATTTTTTCACTACTCTAAGCACAAAAATAGGTGCATTATGATTGAGATTATTGCCCAGATTTGGTGCGCTAATCTCATGTAATCTTTCTCTTTTGCTACCATCATTTTGATATTCTTCATCTTAAGCCTGTTCTGCCCATGTCTTGGACTTGGACGAAACCTCATCAATTACTTGAATTAAATCATTATTCAGTTGTACAAATTGCTCCTTTCTCATCTATGTCGAGGCTGAACTGTTTGCAACTATGAATAACATAGACAAGGTTGGTAGAGAAGGCCTCTGAACATCTTGATCATTTTCATCATGTAGCCTACTTACATCAACTTCTTTTGTAGGCGAAAAATTCCTAAACTCGGGTGTTGGTGAAGTTACTGTGGGAACAAAAGCTTAGCAACAACTAATTTGACAACCACACTTGTTGAAATTACTAGCCACAAATGTGAAAGCTAATAGCCACAAATGTGAAAGTTGGCAGTCACATTTGTGAAAGTTGGTAGTCAAAGTTTGGTAGAGTTTAGTTAGAGTTTGGCAGCCAAACTTTGTGGAAATTGGCTACCACATTTGTGTCAGACCATCTCCAGCCCATCTCTATTTTACCCTCCGTTCTCTATATTTGGAGGGTAAAATAGAGAATATCCTCTCCAATCATCTTTATATTACTCTTTGGAGAACTACTATTCACACTCTCTATTTTACTTTTTCATTATTTCTATTATTTTGCAAACATATTATTTTACATATAATCTCATTAATTAAATATTTAATATTCTTAATTCTTTTTAAATGTTATATAATATTTTTAAAAATATATTAAATAATATATACTATTTTCATCCGGAAAATAATATGTTAATCTATTTTTCAATTTTCGTCACTAATATAACTAGTATACGTACCCGCGTGTTGCGCAATTTTTAAAAAATATAATAACTTAAATATAAAAATAATTAATGCAAATTATGATTGAGTAACAAAGTGCATGTATAATCATATATAATATTGATTTTATATATACACTTAATGCTAACAAAATTTTGCCATAATCTATGTGTGATGAAGTCATGTTCTTCAAAGACACCAAACATTATTCTAAATTTTTTCCTTCTTTTAGTATAATATTGCACTTCACTTCATTCCTTAGTGGTGGGTTGAAGATTAATAGTATATGTGGCGTGTATTGAATTTTTATTTGTTTTAATTCATTGAATTTTAAATTCATAGATCAATTTAAAGCTAGTATTCAAAATATTGATTCTACTTGTAGCTAAATTCTAAATTTAATTTGCAAAGCAAGTTCAATCTTGAAAATAAGATGATTTCCATTCAATCAAATATAATTTCATAAACTAAAGATGCACAAAAAGATGAATTTTAGTGAAAAATATAAAAAAAATAATTACTATAGTCAAATTAATATTATATCACATAAAAATAAATTATTTTCAGTGCAAAGAAAAAATTGAAAGATGAAAAAAAGGGATCATCTTCTATTCATTAGATTTACTATAAGTCTCTTCTTTTATTTTATGAATTTTTAGATTTTTTTGACCTTTTTAAAATGTGTTGTAAATTTTATTCTTTAGTAATACGTTTAAGTTAACCGTGGCAAATAATATTAGGATTTATTTTTAAAAAATTTTAAATTATTTTTATATAAATAATTAATATATTATTTTTATTCTATCTTCAAATGTGATCTCTAGTATAATAAGATTAACCATATATGTTTATGAAATAGTTCAAATATCTTTTATTTGAATATACAATTGATCGTTAACTTTAATTTTTATTTATATAAGACAAGCTTTGATATTATATATATATATATATTGAAATTTAAAAATATAATAGAGAATGTTTCTTATCCTAAGTTTGCATTTGTACTAAAACTAAAAATATAATAGGGAATATTTCTTATTCTAAACTTGCATATATATTAAAATATATAATTTGACGAATACTCATAAAGAGTATTTTAAATTTTTTTTTTTTTTAAATGATAACTTGAAAACATTTTTATTGATGACATTAATTTTTAAAAAAATACAAATGTTATTGTTTTTAAAAAAAATTAAAAATTGATTATTTTTTTTGTGATATCCGTAGTACTTTTGTCTTTCTTATTATATTGGTAAAAGATTAAAATATATAATTGAGTTTTGAGATAGGATTGTTAGGTAAGTGGGTGAGGAATTTTAGGGATGATTTAGGTTATATTTTTTCCCTTTCTATCTTTAACTTTTTTTTAAAAATATAAAATAAAATTTACCAATATATTGTTAAATATTATATTATTAATGTTTTCTTCTTCTTTTTCTTCGTTTTTCGTTAAATATTAAATATTTATTTTTGTCATGACATTTTTTTTAAAATTTATTTTCATTGCAATCGTTACCTCCAAATCCAAAATTCAAGCACTATAAAAAATAAAATTAATAATTTATGAACCAAAATATCTACATAATATGATTTTTAAAAATCAACGCAATAAATTAAATATATTGCACTGTAAATATGAGGTTCTTAGATAATGTTCTCTTCGTCTTCTTTCCTCATGAATTCTTTTATTTCTTAAAATAATTTGTTTTGAGAGAACAATTTGCAAATTGCAATCAATGATTTTTTTTATCAGTGTAGTATATATAAAACGTTTGAATTATGTAACTGTTTTTTAAAATAAAATTTTCGTTTTTGTTGAAATTATAATTTGATAAAAAAGGAGGTAAAAAATATGATTTATTAAAATTTAAAATAAATTTTTAAAAGAATTTAAACCGTTCTGTGTATTTAGGATAGTTGGGCATGTGGATAAGAGAGACGTACTAAGTTAGTTTTAGTTGATTTTACATTTTATTTTATCTTATTTTGTCTCTGTATTTTTCATTTTATAGAGATGTCTTTATTGTTAAGCCAAATATATAAATTTTATTTTAATTTATATAATCATCTTTAAATTAAAATTAGATATTAGTAGATAAACGACAAATTTTTTTCTTTAATTAAATCTGTTATTTAAAAAATAAAGAGTACAAATCTCTTATAATTTTTTAAATTGTATATGTTAAAAATTATTTTTTGTTTTCTTTATATTACATTTACATAACCATATTTTTGAAAAATAATTATATACTTTCTAAAATAATGAAATAGATGTCAATCAATAAAGATAAGTATTAGAATTATAATTATGATAAAAATAAGAGTCCAAAATAACATATATGATAGCATGTGATATTTTTTACTTCTTCTATTATATAAATATATAAATAAAGATGAACATTTCTGTAAATTGCATACTTAAGATAGTAGGAAAACATGCATACTAGTGATAATGGGGAAAATGGAAAACAAAAAAAATAATGAAAAAGAAATAAAAAAATTCCTAATATAATCCAACCAAAAAATTATATATATATATATATATATATATACACACTCTACTACTACAACAATAGGTATCAAACAGCATGATTTATTGAATTTAAAAACAAAAACGGATGATCAAAACAAAAATTATACTCTTTAGTACTTTCATAGTTATTTTTTTTAATTCAAGAATAGAATAAAATGTGCAATATATAGATATCAATTTTTTGAGATACATCACAAGAGCATCACAAATGCAACAATGGTTAGATGTCAATTTTTTGAGATACATCACAAGAGCATCACAAATGCAACAATGGTTAGATATCAATTTTTTGAGATACAACACAAGAGCATCACAAATGCAACAATGGTTAGATGTCAATTTTTTGAGATACATCACAAAAGCATCACCCAATTTGTAGTATTTGATTACTATGGCAGCGTTATTAATAATCATCTCCTTACATTGGTCCAGTTGCCTTTTACCAGCTACCAACAATGGTCCAAAGCATACTGAGTTGGTAAATTTAAATTTGGATCGATACGCAACTAAAAGTTTTTAATATCACCCTTATCATGCCTTGGAGAATTATTTCGACTAGTCGGAGAACGTATATGACTACCAGTTATTTTTTTATGGACAACCAAAATCTAATTTTCAGCTTCATTATCTTCTTCATTGCCGTACTTTTGAGCTTGCAAATCAGAATATTTATCAGTTGTTAGCCGCCCTTTTTCATCATTTCCCCATCCAACAAAATTGGCCTTACACAACTCAAAATGTTCAGCAACTTCACCATCACATGTAGCAATTAGTTTCTGCCCCGAATCAGCTATTGGTGCCGCTTTCACCAATGGCAATGTACCAGTCGCTAATTTTTACGCTGCAACAATAGCTAAGTTGGATTTCTCACTTGTAACGCCTCTGTTTTGAGATAGTTGTTTCTCCAATTCGGCAATCGACTCATTGATCAAATTTGTAGCATTATTAAGAACTTCATCTGTTAAATTTTCCATAACCTTTCCAACATTCAAATCAGTTGAAGCTAACTCCTTTGTGGAAGATGCTTCAGCCATTTGTCTTCAGTGATGACCTGATCCCTCGAGTCATGATGACACCTACTATAATCCACCAGTAGGTAAGCCAACTCATTCTCAAATTGAAAAGTAATGAGTGTAAAGGTAGAACTAAACAGAGTTAACACTAAACAATGAAATAAGACAGAAGCGGAAAGCAAGTAAAAATCTATATACAAGAGAATTCCTCCCAGAACCTAGAAGTCACAAGTACAAAGCTGTCTAAAATGAAAGTACAAGTCTCAAAAGTGGACCACAACAACAAAGTCGTCTCAAAGGCAAAAGACTAGCTAAACATATATATAGAAGAAGAGGCTGATCCAGGACGCCAAGTGCTCACAAACTTCGTTTTAAGTCAAAATCCATAAAAGGGCCTAGAATTATCCTGGAAGCCTCGGGATCCGAACGAAGGATCGTTCTAAACCAAACTCAACACTTCAGAGCTAACCACACTGAAAAAATTCTCATTTGAGCTCATTTACTCAGAATGTTGACTAAAGTCAAGTTTAGGCCTTAACTTGAAAGATAAAAGACATAATACATAAACATGACCCTTAACTTGGCGTCAGCGGACAACTATGACCTTTAACTTTGGTTGTGCACAAGTAGTCACTTAAACTTGTATAAAATTGAACAAATAGACACATTCATCCTACATGGCACCCTACATGACAATTTTGTGTCCTATGTGGCATCATACGTGTATTATGCCATGTAGGACACGTGTGTCTATTTGTTCAATTTTATACAAGTTTAGGTGCCTACTTGTGCACACTCAAAGTTGGAGAGCATAGTTGTACACTGAAGCCAAGTTAATGGTCATATTTATGTATTATGTCAAATATAAAATGCCTAATCGCACAAATTCGCACTGAAAGACTCGGGAGTCGTGTTGATCACGCTACTAGTCTAAAATGTCCCTTCCAAAATTGATGGAATAGTCAAAATTAGATTCAGAGATGATCTTCTTGAACTTTTGATAAAAATGTATGTTCAAGGTTCAAAACACAAAAACTCGCATAAAACCAAACGAACGACCATGTGACTAAACTGTCAGTCCCATCAAGTAAAAAATGACTTGGGTTTGCTATAGGAATGTTCTAAACGATGAACACAAGGCATAACACAAAAATGACCTGGATTGTTCCAATATAGAGGAAAATCATCATTCATGACTTCTTGTTATTGTTCCAATACTTTCCAGTTTTCTCATCCAAATAAAATAACTTAATTCTTTTTGGATACTTATCAAGAAGATCAACCAAAACCTTCACTCTTTTCGTACTAGGTCTCGATATAATCTGTGTCGCTTTATCAATTGCTAAAGGTTTTTCAACGGCTGAAGCAATTGATAATAAAGCTTTTCTTTCAAACTTATTAGGTGGAAGCGGCGAAAGAAATCCATGTCAAAGCTATAGAGGTTTATTCCTTAAGGTTGAACCATTGTGACCATGAAAACACCCTATATAAGATTTCTTCACTCTTGAATTGCAAATAACGTACATGAGTATAAAGTGCTATTACAAAGTCCTCAAATTGATCAAATCTGATGAAGAAGTGTCTATGGGCAAGCCAACCTACCAAACAGTTGCCTTTGATGCCAAGTTGATTGGGTATTAAGGTACGAATATCATTCAAATCAGGATGACCATAGGAGAATTTGATAACTATTGCCTCGTGTAATCCTTCTTCCCTTGTGAATTCAATAACCTCATCCATAGTAAATTTGATAGTAGGTTCGCCATAGAAGAAGAATTAGCATGAAGGAGAGATGCATAGTTGATCTTAGAAGACGTCTCTCCCACAACATGAGGCTGGGGAGAGGAGGAGCATCCATGGCAGTACTCAAAGCTTCATGTCACCAAGAGAGAGAGCGACTGCTTTCTTTTTTACCTGCTTAGTCCAATAAAAGAAAAAATAATATTGAAATAAATAGTCATTATATCTAAAGAGGAAATAAAAAATAAAACATGGTCGGAACTCTACTATCTTGGAATTTCAGCCACTTGTCAAGTTTAAGGAGTTTTAGATATTGTGCCATACGGAAAAAGTTCAAAAGTACCTTTAAACTTTGTGAAATAAATGAATATACCCTAAGTTGATAGTTTGGTCCAAAAATGTCTTTGACGTCAATAGTTTGTTCCAAAAATGTCTTTATTGTTAGTTAATGGGTCAAAAATGCCCGTTGTGAAATAAGTACTATTTTTTTCTTTTTAAATACATTCTTTTCCTAATGATGATTTTTTAAATTAGAAAATGTTTATCATACTTCAATTCAGAAAGATTAAGAAATAAAAATATTGGGATAATGCATAAGTAACACCTCTAAACAATCACCCGAATTTCAGTGACACCCCTTAACTTAACTAGAGCCATATTATTTCCAAAGTCATTTTTTTCATATTTTCGTGCACCTTTCATGCTAATGTGGCACCTTCAACCAAGTAAGTTGGTTGTGTTTATACACATGCACCTGCCACGTCAGATTTAAAAAAAAAAAATTAAAAATTAATTTTATTTTATTGCTAATAATTTTTATTGTTTTAAAAAATATTCTTATTTTCTTTATCTTGTATTCAAATTAAGTTAATATACACAATTTTAAAAAAAATATTTCCTTGTACTTAAATTTTTTTTTTTTTACCTTCATTCATTGTTTTTTCTCCTTTATTTTTCTATAGATTTTATTTACTCTTTTTATTTTCTTTGTCTTTCCTTTTGATTGGATTGTAAATTTAATTTCAAATGCTTTTTATTTAAATTATGTTAATTTCGAATGGATATCAGAATAAGTGAAGAAAATCAAATAAAACAGGAAAAATTAAAACATTAAAATTAAAGGACACTTTTTAATTATTTTTCTAAAAAATACACATAATCTTTTAAAGAATTAAAAGTTAGAAGATAAGAAATTAAGGAAACAAAAAAAAATAAAAAGTTTAAAGTGAGGAAGAAATTAAAATAAATATTTTACATAGAAAGAACTGAATATATATATATATATATATATATCAATAATTATGTCATGCACTAACTAATTATAATGTTATTAATTAAAAGAAGACATGCGTCCAATTTTTTCACTCATCACTTGCCTTCAAGAGAGTGTGCACACTGTCTATGCCACGTTAGCTTTTAAGTGTTTTTATTCCATTTTAAAATAATTTAGGGGATAATGGGATTCTAGTTAAGGTAAGGGAGGTACATATGCATTATCCCAAAAATATTTTCTAATTTATTAGAATTATTTTATCGTTATCTAAATAAAAATTAATAACAGGGTCACTATGATCTTATATTTTATTGTATTTCAATTTTCATTGTTTTTATTAATGATCACTGTTTGTGCTTATGAGTTATATTTTTTCTTTTTACAATATAATCTTCATAATGTCTTCTTCTCCATCATCTTCAGTTTCAGATTCTTAATGAAACATAATAAATGGTAGTTCATTCATTCATATTTTTAGGTTTCATGGTTGTACTAATGACTATATAATATTTTCATATGTGGTATTGCATTTTTCTTTTTATGCTATGAGATAATTACTATACAATCATCTCCGCCGTTTTTAATTTTTTTAATTTATCATATGCAAACATTTATATAAATTCGAGTTTGTATTTATCTTTAAATTAAAGTACTACATATGTCAATAAAGTAGCATAAAGCTTGTAAGATTTTATAACCTCAACTTACAAGTTATTACTTATTTTTTGTATGATTGGTTTTTATTTATAGAACAAAGAAAGACCAATACTATATGCACCATTTTAAAATTTTCATTTGCAATATAAATTTTTTATTAAATATTTTGAAATAGTGCAATACATGTTTCCAGGACTAGTAATAATAATAAGAATGAAGTGTCATAATACACTTAAACTATTAACGTATTGAAGAAGGTATTACATAGGACCTACATGTAATTAGTAAGAGTTTGTATGTAATTAATAGAAGTTAGAGGGTTAGTTAGTAAAGAGTCGGTTAGATTAGTTACAACAAGATTCCTACTTAGTTTGTATAAATGTAGCACATTACTGATTCATTTGTTTTTCTATTAAGCAATGAAGTTCATTTCTCTTTCTCTCTAATTCTTCTTCTTTACGTCTAGAACATTCCTAATCAAAGGGAACTGTTCTTCAAGATATATTCTTCAAGATATCTAACATGGTATCAGAGCAGATCGATTACAGTTGTAACTACTTTCTGATCTAAACACACACTGATTGTACTGCTCATCTTGCTGGTGAAGCTATGGCGAATGTGGACAATGAGTTGCCTGAGAAGTTAAGTCACAATCATCCTCTGTTTTTACATACAATTGACAATTCTGGAGTATTACTCAGCTCAATTCAACTAACCGGAGTTGATAACTACTCTGTATGGAGTCGCGCTATGAAGATTGCAATTCTAGGGCGTAATAAGTTGGGATTCATTGACGGTTCATGTAAAAAGGAGGCGTATGGTCCTAATTTGACAAATCTATGGGAAAGGTGTAATGCAATTGTACTTTCATGGATTATGAAATGTGTGTCGAAGGAATTACTTGGAGGAATTGTTTACTCCACAAATGCAACTGCTGTGTGGAAGAATCTCCAAGAACGATATGATAAGGTTGATGGAAGTCGTATTTTTCAGCTTCATAAAGAAATTGCCACAATTAGTCAAGGTACAAGTTCAATTTCAGTCTATTTTGCTCGATTAAATGAACTGTGGGTAGAGTTTGATAGTTTAGCACCAGTTCCTGCCTGTGACTGTGCAAACTCAAGAGATTTTTTATATTTGTGCATAATCAGAAGTTATTGCAATTCCTTATGGGTCTTAATGAATCATATGAAAAAGCTAGAAGACATATCCTACTGATGATGCCATTACCATCTCTCAATAAGACTTATTCTATGTTAATTGAAAGAGGAAGTCAACGAAACATTTCACAATCATCTGCTAGCTCGTCCGAGTTGAATGCTTTGTTCACTAGTCGAAATCCAACACAATCAGTGCCTAGGTCAAGACTATCACACACCTCTACCTATGATCCAAATGCCTTTTGTGATTACTGCAAACGCACAAGTCATACTCAAGGTATTTGTTATCAGCTTCATGGATATCCCCCTGGGTATGAAAGGAAGAAGAAAGGACAATTCTCTACTAACACTGGGAGGGGCAGACCTCCTAACGAAAGGGGACAATATCCAGCTGCCAATAATGTGGTTAGTGAATCTGAACACAACCATAGATCTGACCTTGATCACAACAGCGGTATGAGTTCAGGGAATCATAGTGGAAGCCAAGGATATGTAAGTTCAGGGAATCATGGTGGAAGCCAAGGTTATGGGAGAGGAAATAGTCAGGTTGATCAAACTGATTACCAAAGAGGAATGACTGTCTTACATGAACAATATAACCAGATTTTAACTATGCTTGGACAAACTAATGTACATAGAGGCACTGAAGGACCATCTACATCTCATTCATCTTATTCAAATGCAAATTTAGCTCAGAAATATCCCACAACAGGTACAACTACTGCACTCACAAGCCATTTTACTCACACGGACTGGATTATAGATTCATGAGCCACAAATCACATGACACCACATGCTGATATGCTTGTTCAGAAACAGACTCTTTCACCAAATAATCCTAGAACTGTACAATTACCAAATGGCACCACTACTCCTATCACACACACTGGTTCAAGTAGTTTGACTAAACATGATACTCTCAATAATGTTCTCCTTATTCCAGAGTTTAAGTTCAATCTACTATCTGTGTCAAAAATGACTAAAGACCTGCAATGTGTTGTGTATTTCTTTCCTGACTTTGTTGTCATTCAGGACCTCTCAAGTGGGCAGGTGAATGTGATTGGTAAGGAGCATGCTGGGCTCTATCATCTCCCTTCTCATACTTACTCCACAAACACACAATGTCAGTCACATCTAGCACACACTGCTGCTGCCTCTTCTTCAACAGACTCTCAGATTCAATTGTGGCATCAAAGACTAGGACATACATCATCCAGTGTGTTAGCTCATACTCTTGATTTTGCTACCAGTAAATGTTCTCAAACTGTATACACATGCACCATATGCCCTTTAGCTAAGCAACATAGACTTCATTTTCCTCATAGCACTTCCATTTCTTCAGTTGTTACATATAGATGTTTGGGGTCCCTTCAACACTCCCACATATGATTGTAACGGATTCTTTGTTACCATAGTGGATGATTGTACTAGGATGTTATGGATATTTCTAATAAAATCCAAAAGTGATGTTTGTGTTGTGTTGAAAAACTTCTTTACTTTGGTCAAAACTCAGTTTAACTTTGTTGTTAAATCCATTAGAACTAATAATGGGTCAGAGTTTGTCAATACTGAGTGTCATCAATTGCTTACCAGTCTGGGTATTAGTCATCACAAGACTTATATTCATACTCCTCAACAAAATGGGATTGCTGAAAGGAAACACAAACACATACTTGAAATGGCAAGGGCAATCAGGTTTCAGGGTCATATCCCAATCAGATTTTGGGGTCACTGCATTCTCAGTGCTGCATACATTATCAACAGGTTGTCTACACCTGTGTTACATGGGAAATCACCTTATGAGGTGTTTCACAAGAAGAAACCTTCTCTTTTACATATGAGAGTCTTAGGTTGCCTTTGTTATGCCAAAAAACATGTACATCACTAATAAATTTCACCCTAGAAATGTGATTGGTATTCATATGGGTTAAAATGATCTTACAAAGGGGTATTTGTTGTATAACTTGCGAGATAAGAATTTCTTCCTCAACAGAGATGTTGAATTCAGAGAGTCTATATTCCCTTTTGTTGTGCCTACATCTAGTTCCTGGCAATTGTTTCCCTCTACTCATATACCATCTGACCATGATCCTCGTTATGATCCTGGTTCAGTGCCTATAGAGGAATCATGTGTGTCATTTGTTGTGCCTGTACTTGAAGTTCCTGCTCAGAGGAAGTCTCACAGGATCAGCAGAACTCCATTATGGCTTCAAGATTATGTTGCCTCTATTCGACTCAGTCCTATCAAGCCATTATACTCCATTGATCAGTACATTGGCTATGATCATTTATCCAGCTCTTATAAGGCCTTTCTTTCTTCCTTTGGGACTGATGTTGAACCTATCACTTTTGAGGAAGCTTGCAAGGACTCTAGGTGGGTTGAGGCAATACAGGCTGAGATATCAGCCTTGGAGGATCATAAGACTTGGTGAGTGGTTTCCTTACCTTCTCACAAAAAGGCTATTGGCTGCAAGTGGATATTCAAGATTAAGTATAAGGCTTCTGGAGAAGTTGAGAGATTTAAAGCCAGACTAGTTGTCAAAGGGTTCAAGAGGGAAGGTTTAGACTACCATGAGACTTTTTCTCCAGTTGTGAAAATGGTCACTATCAGGAGTGTGTCAGCTCTGGCTGCTTCTGAACACTGGCATGTTCATCAAATGGATGTCTCCAATGTTTTTCTTCAGGGAGATCTTTTTGATGAAGTCTATATGACTCTGCCTCAGGGATTTCAGCTTCCACAGGAATTCATTGTGCATGGGGGAAACCTGTATGTAAGCTCAATAAATCCCTCTATGGGTTGAAGCAGGCTCCTAGACAATGGAATGTAAAACTCACTGAAGCTCTTATCAGACTTGGTTTTGTTCAAATTCTTTTGGACTACTAATTGTTCATTAAAAGGACTGGTACATCACTAGTACTAATTCTTGTATATGTGGATGATATGATGATTACTGGTAATGAGCTTAAACTCATTCAACACACCAAAAAGATCCTCCAAGATACCTTCAAGATGAAGGATTTAGGAGACCTCAGATACTTTCTTGGGATTGAATTTGCAAGGTCACAAGCAGGTATTGTTATGCATCAAAGAAAGTACACATTGGAAATTATTTCTGAAGCTGGCATTGGAGCAGCAAAACCAGCTGCCACTCCTCTTGATCCTTATGTCCAGTTGACAACCAGAGAATATGATGAAATAAATGGAAAAGGCAAAGGATGATAAACTACTTAAAGATGCTACAATATATAGAAGGTTAGTTGGCAAACTGTTATATCTAAATGTCACAAGACCAAACATTCCCTTTGCTACACAAACCTTGAGTCAGTTCCTTCACCAACCTAAGCAGTCTCATCTTAATGCTGCACTCAAAGTTGTGAGATACATAAAAGGACAAGCTGGACTAGGTGTCCTGTTATCTAGCAAGAGAAACAATCAACTGAATGTATATTGTGATTCAGACTGGGGAGCATGCCTACATACTAGAAGATCAGTTTCTGGTTTTATGGTGAAGCTGAGAGATTCACTAATATCCTGGAAGTCAAAGAAACAAGGAACAATATCTAGAAGTTCAGCTGAAGCAGAATATAAGAGCATGTCAAGTGCTGTAGCTGAAGTTGTTTGGATAGTGAGGTTATTCAAAGAACTAGGTGCTGATGTTCAAATTCCCGTGACTATTCACTGTGATAGCAAGTCAGCAATTCAAATTGCAGCAAATCCAGTTCTTCATGAAAGAACAAAACATATTGAATTGGATTGCCATTTCATAAGGGAGAAAATACAACAAGGATTAGTGGAAACAAAGTATTTGAATACTAAGGAGCAAGAAGCTGATATATTAACTAAAGGTCTGGGGAAGTCTCAACATGAATACTTAATGTCCAAGTTTGGTGTATTAAATTTGTTCATACCTTCAAACTTGAGGGGGAGTATTGAAGAAGGTATTACATAGGACCTACATGTAATTAGTAAGAGTTTGTATGTAATTAATAGAAGTTAGAGGGTTAGTTAGTAAAGAATTGGTTAGATTAGTTACAACAAGATTCCTACTTAGTTTGTATAAATGTAGCACATTACTGATTCATTTGTTTTTCTATTAAGCAATGAAATTCATTTCTCTTTCTCTCTAATTCTTCTTCTTTACGTCTAGAACATTCCTAATCAAAGGGAACTGTTCTTCAAGATATCTTCTTCAAGATATCTAACATAACGGGAGAGTGAGAAACACACCTCAAGTAATATGTGATGGTGTGCATGTATACACACATTTGGTCCAATCACCATTGAAGTCATATGTTTAATAATATATATTAAACACCTTCATTTAGTTTTTGAACATTTATAAAAATGAAAATTAAACAATTTCTTTCTATATTCTGAATAGGAATTTTTGCCGTCTCTACGCTGGCTAGATCTCAGCTTCTCCAGTAGGCTAGTGGGAACACCAGATTTTACGGGGATGCCAAATTTGGAGCGTTTGAATCTGGAGGAATGTAGGAGTCTTAAAAAAGTTCACCCTTCTCTGGGAAATTGCAAAAAACTCATTAAGTTAAGTTTGTATCGTTGTGAAAGCCTTGAGAGGTTTCCATGCATTAACGTGGAGTCTCTTGAACATCTGAATCTAGAGGAATGCTTTAGATTGGAGGAATTTCCAGAAATCATTGGAAGAATGAAGTTGGAGTTAAAGATTAAGGTGAAATGCATTGGGATAAGAGAAATACCATCATATATTATTCAACACCAAGCACATCTTACAGAGCTAGATTTGTCAGACATGGAAAAACTTGTAGCTCTTCCAAGCAACATTGGCATGTTGAAAGGTTTGGTGAAGCTAGATGTCTCGTTATGCTCAAAACTTGGAAGCTTGCCAGAAGAGATAGGTGATTTAGAGAACTTGGTGAAACTTGATGCCAGCTATACTCGAATTTCACAACCTCCGTCTTCCATCATCCGCTTGAACAATCTTATAGTCTTGAGTTTTGAAGGACTATGCTTAGAAGATGGAGAGTACTTTGTGTTCCCTCGGGTGAATGAAGGGTTACGCTCATTGAAAATTCTGAATCTCAATTTTTGCAATATAATAGATGGAGGACTTCCGGAAGACATTGGATGCTTATCATCTTTGAAAGAGCTGCATCTCAGTGGAAATGATTTTGAACATTTGCCTGGAAGCATTGCCCAACTTGGTGCTCTTCAAACCTTGTACTTAACATATTGCGAAAGGATTACACAGCTGCCAAAATTTCCAGAGCACTTAAATACAATATTTGCAGATTGGAGCAGTGATTTGATCAGTAATTCGTTGTTTCAGAATATCTCATCATTGCAGCAGCATGACATCTCTGCTTCAGATTCCTTGTCACTAAAAGCACTTATGAGTCGGGTGGAGAATATCCCAAGTTGGTTCCACCATCGGGGATTTGATAAAAGTGTATCAGTCAATTTGCCTGAAAATTGGTACGTACGTGATAACTTCTTGGGATTTGCTGTATGTTACTCTGACAAATTAATTGACATCACAGTTCACTTGATTCCTTTATGTGATGATGGGACCTCGGGTATCACCCAGAAATTTGCCTTATCCAACCATTCAGAATATAATCCTAAGAATTACTCCTGCTATTTTTTTTTGGTACCACTTGCTGGCTTATGGGATACATGTAAGGCAAATGGGAAAACACCAAATGACTATGTGCTTATTAGGTTATGTTTTTCTGGAGAAATGAAGAAGTATGGATTACGTTTGTTGTATAAAGATTATCCTCAGAAACATTGTAATATTCTTGGGAGAGTGGCCAGTCTCTTCTGCTGCATTAACTGATCTCTTTTAATAATATTGTAATTACTTAACTCTTCTCATTTATGGTTATGGACCATAGCACTATCTTCGATTCGTTGTTTATGAGCGTGCTGTCGAGATAAAGAAATTACTGTAATTTTACCCTTCTTTTTCACTGCAGCTTCGTCTGTTTGTACTTTTATCTGTCCATTGTGCACCTATTTTACTGAGGAATTTGGAGCCACATAATCTAAGGGACTAACTCTAGTACCTTAATTCAGCATTTGACTCTTAAATGTTTACAAACAACTCTCCATGAAGATAAACTCTCTTCTTGTTACAAGCCTCGCTGTGCACGCCTTAACAAAACCTAGGATTATTAGAGAGTTGTCATCAGAACATTTAGAGTTAACTGTTAAGCAAGGTACTAGAGTTAGATTACACGGAAATTTTTAAAAGTAAATGACCGAAGCTTTGGATTATGAATACACAAATATTCTTTCAATCTTAAAGTCTAGAGTCTTGTTAGCAGTGCAAACTGAGAAGAAGAAGATGGTATTTTGAGAACAGAACCGGTGAGACTGCCTATGTAGGACACATGTTTCCTCTGCCTGAGAAAGAGATTCGTGAAAGAACAAATTGCAGATGAATGGCAAGATAACTTTGCCATATTTAAATATCATTTTGAAATATAATCACATTTTCCATTTGCTAACCCGTAGGCCATAGATGACCCCCAAAAGGAAAATTGTAGATGAACTGTGATATAGACATATTAACTATTCGAGTGACCACATATACACCTTTTATTGACATGAGTGTGTCTTATGAATATCCAATCTGACCTGGCAACATGCATATTCCTTTCTTGGATCTTATTCTAAAGTTGGCTTTGTCCATATTGAAAAATCCTAAAAGAGTCTTCGATAGCGCCAAACTTAGCCAGAGCATCTGCAATACATAGTATTAGCCTCCTGATAATACTATATTGAGAAGACATAGTTTCTCCTTAATTTTCATATTCCAGTGTTTCAATTTCCAGGGAGGCTTTACCACATCTAGCCGAGCACCTTTTCTTCCAACACATTTCTGTTTTGGTAAACAAAATCAATAAACTAATTTTTTGCATACTTTTGTTTATAATAGCTAAATGAGATTTAAATATCAAATATTAGTAGACATGTATAACAAGACCACCTCACTAAAACATTGATGAAATTTTCATACAAACGCTATCACTATAACGAGGTTTGTCTTTCCGTCAAGTTTAAGGGATTTTAGGTATTCTATCTTTTAGTTATAATTACAATTATATTAGTTTTGGAACATTAAATTTTGATATAACAATAATGTAAAACAATTTCTGATTTCACACAAAATAATGTGTTTGACTCTTGTAATCCAAACACCGTTGCACATTTTTCATCGGAGGGGGTAAATTAGACACAACGGTCATTTGATGCCCGCAAATACAAAAAGAAATAGCTTCCTATCTCAGTTTCTATGTGTTCTCAATAACAGCATTTGCCATCTCTGCAAAAGCTAGACCTCAGGGGCTCTAAAAGGCTGATGTGAGCACCAGATTTCACAGGGATGCCAAATTTGAAGTATTTGAATCTTCGAAGTTGTAGTAATCTTAAAGAGGTTTACCATTCCCAAGGATGTTCCAAAAAACTCATTGAGTTATGCTTGGATGTTTGTGAAAACCTTAAAAGGTTTCCATTTTTTAGCGGGGAATCTCTTGAATCTCTGGAACTATCTTTCTGTTCTACCATCATCTGTTAAGTACCTAGCTCATACTACCAAGCAAAATTTGAGTTCTATGGAAAACCTTATATCACTTCCAAGCAGCATTGGCTTGTTGAAAAGCTTGGTGGAGCTACATGTGTTGAATTTCTATAAACTTGAAAGCTTGCCAGAAGAGATAGGAGATTTAGAAAATTTGGAGCTGCTTGCTGCTCAGTGGTGTCTCATTTCATGACCTCCCTCTTCCATTGTCCGCTTCAACAAGCTTAAACACTTGACTTCTGCAAAACAAAATTCAGAAGTTGGCCTGGAAGATGGATTGTTCTTCGTGTTCCCTCAGGTGAATGTCGGGTTTCTCTCATTGGAAAAACTTGATCTCAGATACAGCAATTTAATCCAGGGAGGACTTTCGAAAGACATTGGATCCTTATCATCTTTGAAAGTGTTGAATCTCACTGGAAATAATTTTGAACATTTGCCTCAAAGCGTAGCCCAGCTTGGTGCTGTTCAACGCTTGTCCCTATCATGTAGCAAGAGGTTCAAAGAGTTTCCAGGTTTCACGCGGATGCCAAACTTGAACACTTAGATTCTGTCAAATTGTATGAATCTAGAACAGTTAGTAGATTTCACGGGGATGCCAAATTTATGGACTTTAGATCTCTCAAATTGTATGAATCTTGAAGAGGTTCATTATTCCCAATGTGTTTTTGAAAATCTCTATGGTTTAACTTTACTTTATGTATACAACTTAAGAGGTTTCCGGGTCTTTACATTGATTCTCTTAAGTATGTATAACTGGGGGATTGCTCTAGTTTAGAAAATATTCCGGAAATCATTGGAAGCATGAAAGCGAAGTCGGATATTCACATGCTAGACAGTGTGATAAGGGATCTAAATTCGATGTGTATGTCATTTACACATTCCTTGTCTCAGGATATCGTTTCCTTGAAGCAAGGTGTTAGGCAATTGGCATTTTTACTTCCAGCTTATTCTTTTTACTGTTTTTTTTTTTTTTTAACTTATTTTAGTTTACTGTTTCCCTATTTTCTAGAAAAAGACTAAGTCAAAGTTAGTTGCTTAATTTTCTGAAGTTAGTCGCCCTTTATGGTTGATTAGTGGGTCATTTTCTTATTCAGTTTTTATCCACTTTTTAAATTATCTGTTAGACAGGAAATAGTTATCTTTTTTCTTGTATACTTTCTGATGTTCTCCATGTTAATGATATGCTGCAATTTTAATGAGTTCTTTGTGCTTTAATACTTCAATTCAGTTGAAGGAGAGTTCAATGTTTTAATAGTTTCATTAGAGCCTCTGGTTAATCTTATCGGACCAAAAAGTTTTAAACTAAAACACAAATGACATCCAACAACCTACCTTTAAATCCACCATTCACTCTCACCGGTGGAAATTACCAAATTTGATCTATGAAGATGCAAGCTTTTCTGGAAGCTTATGAACTTTGGAAAATTGTGACGGAAGATAAATCAGTTGTTGCTCTACAAACAAATTCTACCTTGTCTCAAATCAAATCCAACAATGAAAAGAAGACAAAGAAATCTAAAGCCAAGAAACGTTGCTTATGCAGAATGTTGTGGCAGATTCTGTGTTCTATGGAATGACTTGTAAAACAACAAAAGAGGCTTGAGATAGGTTGAAAGAACAATATCAAGGCAGCAATAGAACACATCAAATGCAGGTGTTGAATCCAAAAAGAGAGTTCAAGTCCCTAAATATGTAGGAGGACGAAACAATCAGCAAGTGTATTGATCGAATATCCTTAATTGTTAATAACATTAGACTTCTTGGTGAAGAATTTACAGACAAACGGATTGCGGAGAAAGTTCTTGTGACTCTTCCTGAGAGGTTTGAATATTAAATTTCTTCTCTTAAGAATCCAAGGACATGAGAAAACTCTCACTAGGTGAACTAATGAGTGCTCTTCAAGCACAAGAACAAAGAAGGACTATGAGACGGAACAAGTTCAGTGAAAGACCTTTCTTTGTTCAAAAGCAAAACTTTTGTAAAGGAAAGCAACAGTTCAACCAAAAGAATAAGGGCAAGCATGATGGAGGAAACAATAGTGGAGATGTGAAACAAAAGTTTCCTCCATGCAAACATTGCAAAAAAAAACGACACATCAGGAGAAGTATTGTTGGTGGAGAGTCGATGCTATATGCAACAACTGTAAGCAGACGGGGCACATATCCAAAAAAATTGCAAATCAAGAGTAAAGGTTTCTGAAGCTTTGCAAGCACAACTAGTAGAAGTTGCATTCGCACATGAGGAGCAACTCTTTGCAATTTCATACTTTTCAACCAATGAATCCTCTTATTCGTGACTTTTTGATAGTTGTTGCACACATCACTTGTGAAATAATGCTGAAATGTTCAAATTCCTTGATGATACTTACAAATCAAAAGTAAAAGTGGGAAATGGTGAGACTGTAGAAGTCAAAGGCAGAGGTGCATTGTCTATCTCAACTATATCAGGTATCA
The DNA here is from genome assembly GCF_900185275.1 of Solanum verrucosum. Taxonomy (NCBI): domain Eukaryota; kingdom Viridiplantae; phylum Streptophyta; class Magnoliopsida; order Solanales; family Solanaceae; genus Solanum; species Solanum verrucosum. The sequence continues at coordinate 107,149 of NW_026019673.1, forward strand.
AAACTATTCCTGATGTTTTGTACAAACCTGATGAGTCAATTTTTTTTAGCAATGGATAAATGCTTGAAAATAATTATTCTTTACATTTTAAGAATCGTGAATGTCATACCCCCGAGCATACACCTTGGACATGGACGGCACTTGGAGACCATTGTTGGTCCCAAGCAAGCCCTATGATACATATGAATCAATAGAATACACGAAAGCTATAATAGATAAACCTTTAAAACATATAAAGAACTTAAAACAATGCTTGGAAATACTTGATATAAATAGTTAAATGTTTAGCAAAAAATCTGAGAAAGTACTGAAAACTAACTCTGTCTACCCATGAAGCCTTTACTGTCTAAAGATAGGCGATGAGACAAGGCTCACAACACCTCAAAATACTACAAAAACCAAACAATAAACTAGAGTCCTCCGAAAGCAAGGACGTCTCACAAAAAGCTGACGAGCGGATGATGTGATATCAACAGAATGTCTGTTGATGATCCTAAGTATCTTAATCATCATCATGAAGTGATATAAGTAAAATGACATCAACACATTTAATAAGAGTATGCAATAAGGCTGAATAAAGTAAATAACTGACTGAAGGACTGAAATCAACTCAACTGAATCAATATATGAATATGAAGTGAAAATCATTTAAGCTTTACAATAAGATAAGCAATAAAATTAATATGAACATAATAATACACTTTACTCTGTTGGGAGCTTCTCTAAATCACAACCATCACTATGAGCCTAGCAATGATACAACGTTCAACTCACGTTGCTAGGGTTACCCTATACTTTGTCGGGGTATTTTCCACAGGGTTCAGGTCCAAGGATGGGTTCACTGACTGTGGACCCTTTCACCGTCCGTGAACACGTCTGTAAAACATTGCCTTAGAATATTTTTCATAGGGTTCGGGTCCAAGAATAGGTTCACTCCTCGTGGACCCTTTCACCGTTCGTGAAACCGTCCATAGACCATTGACTCAGAATATTTTTCACAAGATTCAGGTCCAAGGATGGGTTCACTTACTATGGACCAGCCTTTCACCGTCCGTGAACCCGTCCGTAGACTAGTGCCTTAAAATAATTTTCACAAGGTTCAGGTCCAAGGTTGGGTTCACTGACCATGAAACTTACCACCATCAGTGAACCCTTTCTTATAAGTCTACTTTTCACTGATTCAACTATCTTTTCTTATTCCAACTTCCAATTGACCTTTTACACTTCCAGGTATTACACAATGGCTAAAAGAGTGTTAAGGTATATTAAAGGAACCAACAAGTTTGGAATTTTTTTTCCAACATCTGTGAAGTAACTATGAACTTGGTGGGTTACTCTGATAGTGATTAGGGTGGTAGCGTTGATAATTCCAGAAGAACTTCTGGATATATTTTCTATTTGAAGGCAAGTTATTTTAGTTGGAGCTCTAGGAAACAAGAAACTACAGCTCAATCAATAGCAGAAGTTGAGTGCATAGTTGTTGCATCTGCTTTAAAAACAAGTTATATGGATAAGGAAGATGTTGAAGGACTTAGGCATGTACAAACAGAAGCTACCAAGATCATGTCAGTTTAAAAGTTTCAATTTCAGAAAATCTAGTGTTTCATGGTTGAACTAAGCATATCAAGATCAACTTTAATTTTATTAGAGAAGTTCGACAATCTAATGAAGTGTTGCTTGTTCATTGCTCATCTGAGAACCAACTAGCTGGCATTTTCACTAGGTCACTACCAAAGGAAAGGTTTGAAGATCCAAGGCAAATAATTTGTGTTTGTAACCAAAAATATCAAGGAGAAGTGTTAGAAAATTGACCTTATGAAGAACTTAAGATACAATAAGCTCAAATAAAATATAACTGGAGGAGTCTGAGAAAATAGTTTCCAGAGAATAAGAACAATGGGCTTCGCTAGTATTCAGTCAATTAATGATCTTATATAGAATTACAACTTTAATAGAGTCACAATCCCACTAAACCACTAACTAAATCCACTAACCTAACTCTCCTAAACTATAGGGAAAAGCTATCTTCTACTCTAGAAAATAATAGAATATCCACGTACTAATAAAATATCAAAGTAACAACTAAGATAAGAAATAGTTATACTACAGAAATTGGTCAAACTAAAATAGGAATGATGTTGTCAACTTTAACACCCCTTCTCAACATTAGCTCTCCGTCTTAACCATGCCTAGCTTCTTGTAAAAACTCTTCAACTTTTTGACACTAAAACCTTTGGTGAACAAGTCTGCAATTTGATGTTCCATTTTGATGTGCTCCAAACCAATCTCTCCTTGCAACACTTTTTCCCGGATAAAGTGGTAATGTATCTCCACATGTTTAGTCCTTGCGTGGAAAAATGGATTTTCAACCAAGCAAATTGCTGACTGATTATCACAGTACAAAATAACTTTATAACCTACTGGTTGTCTTAGATCCTTCATCAACTGCATAAGCCATGTACTTTCCTGAGCTGCAAATGCTGCTGCCTGATACTTTGCTTCTATTGTTGACAGCAACACTGTTGCTTGCCTTTTACTGCGCCAAGAAATCACTCCAGCTCCAAGCTTAAACACAAAGCCAGTAGTTGAACGACGGGTATCATGGTCTCCTCCATAGTCAAGAGTCATAGTATCCGATTAGTTTGCATTCTTCACCTTTCTTATACAACAGACCATAGTCAATTGTACTATTTACATATCTCAAGATTCGATGAACTCCATTCAAATGAGACTTATTTGGATTTTGCATGTAACGACTTACACACATACTCAGGATAATCGTGACTCTGAAAACCTAATGGTTGATACATGTAAATCTCTCGATCCAACTCTCCGTGCAAGAATGCATTCTTTACATCCATTTGCCATAGGTTCCAATCTTTACTAGCTGCAAGTGCAAGTAAGACAGTAGTAAGATTTTCCACTGGACTAAACGTTTCATCATAGTCTAGTCCATATTGTTGAGAAAAACCCTAAGCTACAAAACGAGCTTTGCGCCTTTCAATTGATCCATTTGTGTGACACTTTATCTTGTAAATCCATTTACAGGAAATAGGTTTGGCATCCCTTGGTTTTTTCACGAGCTTTCACATTTGATTCAGTTGTAGCGCAACAACTTCCTCCTCCATAGCCTTAATCCACTTTGGATTCTGGAATGCTTCCTCAAAAGTTTCTGGTTCCTTTTCATTTTTATCTTCTACAATGGCAGCATTGGCAAACTTGGGATTTTGCTTTCTGATCCTCGTTGACCTTATGAGTGGAGGTGGTGAATCTGCTCCAATTAGTTCACCTTCTTCACCTGGTTGTTTGTACATACCAGTTTGCCACTGATTTTGAGTCACAACTTCATCAACATTGTCTTCATTAGCTTCCGCCCAAAATTGTCCCGGGATATTTTTGCGTGAAGTAGGCTCCAACAGATTTCTGCTAGGTGTCTATTCTTACTTTCTGCTATGCCATTTTGTTGTGGCGTATTTGGACATGTGATCTGATGGCGTATTCGACACTTTTCAAGAAATTCAGAAAATTCATGTGAGTTATATTCCCCACCATTGTCAGTTCGTAGACAAAGATTTTTCTGACCAACTTCTCCTTCAACAACCTTTTTGAATTCTTTGAATTTTGAAAATACCTCATACTTCTTTAAAAAATAAATCCACACGTACCTCGAAAAAATATCAATGAATGTCAACATATAGTTCATTCCACCAATAGAGAGTTGTTTGACAGGGCCGAACATATCTGAGTGAATTAACTCTAATGGTTCCTTGGCTGTATATTTCAAATCCTGATATGGCAACTAATGCGCTTTACCATACTGACAACCTGCACATATTACATCCGTCCTTACTGGAAGTTTGGGAAGACCCTTCAACATTGACTTTTCCATCATGACTCTAGTTTAAAGTAGCTAACGTGACTCAACCGCATGTGTCATAAGTTCTCCGTCTCATTCTTCCTTGTCTTGTCTATATATGCGGTTTCTGCCGACATTACATAAATAGAATTTAACCTTTGCCCCTTCATCACTAGCTCTTCTTTAACCTCAAGATCATGGTATATTCTTACATCTTGCGGACAAAATAGAACATAATGACCCGAAGATGTCAATTGAGCTACTGAAAGAAGATTTTTCTTCATACTTGGGAGATGATAAACATTTTGAAGCAGCATCAGATCAGCACAACTATTTGGAGACACAATAGTCTTACCAATGTGAGCTATCGGTAATTTTATGTCATCTGTTGTCACCACTTCAAGACTTCCCTTGTACTCGGACAAACTTTACAGCTTCTTTTTGTCACCATTCATATGGTTTGAGCATCCCAAGTCAACAATCCAGTCATTCTCATAGTCAATTTGTTTAGAGATTGTTACTGTAAGAGATAACTCTTCTTGTTCTATAGCAAAGAACGTTTCAGCATCCTAATCATCTTCACTATTTTCCGTTGGACCGGAGGTAGCAACAACATTGCTTTCAACAATCCTCTTTTTGAACCAACAAATATTGGCTTTATGTCCCTTCTTCCCAAAGTTATGGCATTTCCCTTCAAACCTCTTGTTGTTGCCCCAATTGTTCTTTGAACTTCCACCTGGATGAGAGCTTCCTTCTCCTTGATGATTTTTTGACTTATCATCAGTTCTTTTTGATCCACCGGCGTTGTACTGCTTGGGGTTCCCTCTGCTTTTGTTGACGTAGAGTGCTTCGTCCTCGCCTTTAAGACAGACTCCGTTCATTTGCTTAGCCAAGTCTTCCTAACCTGCTAGCAAATTCTCAAATTCTACAAGTGATGACTGATTTTGCCATCCTTGTACATCATCAATGAAGCTTCTATATTCAGGCTTCAGACCATGGATTATAATTCCCTTCATCCTCGTCTCTCCAATTGGAGCTTGTGGATCTAACTCTGAAATCTCTCGACATAACATCTTCACCTTATGAAAGTATTGTGCAATTGTCATGTTGCATTGTCCTATCGAGATTAATTCAGTCTCTAAGAGTTGGAGCCTTGTATCATTTTTCTTTTAACATAGATTGGCGAATGTATCCCAAGCCTGCTTTGGCGTGGTGGTGTCTCGTATGTGCTCTAGCACATCCTCTTCGGCCATTGTTTTCAAAGCGAATATAGCCTTACCAGCTTTTGTCTTCCACTTTCGCAGAGTGCCATTTGCATCTTCTACTGCTGGTTGTGTCACCTCGCTACCGTTGACAACCTCTCACAGATCTTGCCCTTGCATATAAGACATTGTGCAAGTTGACCATGTACTGTAATTGCTGTTGTTGAGCTTTATCATTCCGCCGACAGCTTGTAGGACTGTCATTGTGTCAGCAACAGAAGTCTCCAAAAAAAAAAAAACCCTACAGTAAATGATCTCCCAAGGAACAACCTTGCTCTTGATACCAAATGAAGAACTTAAGATACAATAAGCTCAAATAAAATATAATTGGAGGAGTCTGAGAAAATAGTTTCCAGAGAATAAGAACAACGGTCTTCGCTTGTATTCAGTCAGTTAATGATCTTATATAGACTTACAACTTTAATAGAGTCACAATCCCACTAAACCACTAACTAAATCCACTAACCTAACTCTCCTAAACTTTAGGGAAAAGCTATCTGCTACTCTAGAAAATAATAGAACATCCACGTACTAATAAAATATCAAAGTAACAACTAAACTAAGAAATAGTTATACTACAGAATTGGTCAAATTAAACTAGGAATGATGTTGTCAACTTTAATACTTTTTACTTCCAGCTTATTGATTATACTGATTTTAACTTATTTCAGTTTATTGCTTTCGTATTTTCTAGCAAAAGACTTAGTCAATGTTAGCAGCTTAATTTTTTGAAGTGAGAGGCTCTTTATGGCAAATTAGTGGGACATTTTCTTATTCAGTTTTTAAATTCAAATTTTCTCCATCTTAATGACATGCTGAAATTTTAATGAGTTTTTTGAGCTTTAATACTTCAATTCAGTTTTAGGAGAGTTCTATGTTTTAATACAAGGTAGCAGCTCTGCTTCAGATTTCGTGTCACAACGAGTGTTTATCATTAGGAGTGGCGGAAATAAGATCCTAAGTTGGTTCCACCATCAAGGAGTCAATAAAAGTTTATTACTCAATTTGCCAGAAAAATAGTATGTACCCCATAACAGCTTCTTGGGATTTGCTATATGTTACTATGGAAAATAGATTTACGCCTTTGTTGACTTGATTCTCTTATGTAATGATGAGATGTCCCAGGAACTAGATTCAGAAATATCGTGGATGAGATGGGTACTAGAAGTACCCGACCATCCACAATGTGACGAGAGTTCCCCAGTGAGAGGTATACTAGAATTGTCCGACCATTACGGATTTGATAGAGAATCTACTATTGAATTTTTCTTGGTACCTCTTGATAATGTATGGGATACATCCAAGACAAATGGGAAAACCCCAAATGACGATGGGTGTATTGGGTTATCTTTCTCTGAAAAAATGGAGGAGTATGAATTTCGTTTGTTGTATAAAGATGAAACTAAGCTTGAGGCCATGTTAAAAATGAAGAAAAATAATGATGAATCAATGGTTGGTTGTGCAATTGTGTTCATCAATGGGTGATGTACCTATCAACAGTAAATTTTTGTAAATTGATTTTCCATGTTGCCTCTGCTTGTGTTGAGTTAAAGGGTGTGATAGGATATTTTTCCTTTGTTACAAGATTGAGTAGCTCGTTTTTGAAACTTCACTCTTTTAATTTTGAACTTTTTCCCACAGAGACAGTTTTTTTCCACATGGCAATTATGTTTTTTTAAAAAGAGAGTTTGTAATACACACAACATCACATATTACTTGAGGTGTATTTTTTTTTAACTTATGAGTGATAGTTTGGGTGTGTTTCTCACACTTCCAATAGTTAGGTATAAACAAAAAAAAAAGTGATAGTTTAGATGTGTTTTTGATACATTAACTTAAAAACAAAGGAAGTAATAAGGTTGTAGCTATATTATTTAAGAGTACAAATGTAGAAAACTTTCTTTTTTGGACATTTATTATTTTTCAATACGACACAGCTTGGAGATTTAAATAGAAAGATTTTATTCTCCCCAAGGTACCCTAATTTCTTCTTCCTCCTCTATTATTGATTCTTCTTTTCCAAACAAAGTAGGACCATGGTGTTGTCTTCTTTAAAGTTTAAAGAGAGGGCCATGTGACTTTTTCACAAACTTTTTAAGAGTTTTTTTAATTAAATATAGCGGAAAAACTCAAAAATTTCATTCAATTATCACAAATGGCCTACATATTCATGTCATTCGTTAATAACCAGGAATAAAAATGAGCCAACGGTCACATGTTTGGCACTTTCATACCATTAACCATGCCCTAACGGCATACATATTGCGTTTAATAAGCTAATTTCTTGATTTTAATATACCAAATATGTCAAATGTCATCAATTTAAACCACCCACGTCCTCTAATTTATTCCATCTATTTTAACTCATTCCTTTTACATTTTAACTCGCCCCATGTTATAACTTGATCAAATTTTTTTTTATCAATTTAGTATTTTACTTAGTCGTACAGAGTATAAAATTGTTTGTTATAGTGATATCAGTTGCTCATCTAGGCTCGTGATTTTTCTTTATTCAGAAAGAGTTTCCACATAAAAATTTTGATATCATTATCATTATCACTTGTTGGTTCTCTTTTTTCAAGATATCTCTAGAATTCTATAATTTTTCATCTTTCTAGAAAAGGTGAAATATAATTAATACTTGAAAATTTATTTCTTAAATCATCTTCTTCCTGGACTATCTATTTTTAATAAATTACCGATGTTGAATTAATATATTTTACAATTTCAAAAATATTCTTTCCGAAAAATTGCCTCAAATAGGACTCATAATGTTTTTGAAGTTAACTAGTTTGCTAAAGGTGTACCTAATGAATAATGATGTTTTAGATTCAAAGTATATTGGAGGTAAAAATTATTAGGTAATTAATTTCCTTCAGCCTAAGTCTTATTAAACAATATCCATTAACTAAGATACAACCATTATGTAAAAAAGAAAACACTAAGAAATAATTTGTTGGACAAAAATTTATTAAACCTCCTTGGAAAACTAATATAGCAAAATTAGGAGTCTTTTTTCCTTTGGCAGAAAAGACAAGGGATATCAAAAATGATAATTACTTTTTTATTCTTAATTAAATATATTATGTTCGAGCCTGAATATAGAATGCCTTTCTTAGGAGCTTTTTATCCTCAATATTATAAGACTTTCTCACGTGAATCTGAACTAAGTCACACCCTGATATGGGCATATGATACTGAGTGGAATCAACTTGTATTTTGAGATATTTTCCAAGGTATAGTCCTTCTTTGCAGCTTCATCCACTTGTATTTTGAACTGTCCATATAGTTCATATTCATGTGGACCCCATAGAAATAATTGAATTTGATTGGAGTAGACACCATCTTCATGAAAGATTTTCATATTTGATGTCCTGTATATAACTTTGTGCCAAATATAATCAATTTTCTCAATCCACACAATTCTTATCTTTCTTCTCAAATTTCAACAAATTAACCGAATCAATGTCATCATCTTCTTCTTTTGTGAGCAGTTCACAGTACTGTCCTCGATGGAAGTATGATATCTTTCTGAGTTTTAGAGGTGAAGATCTCCTAAAATATTTACAGGTCACTTGTACAAAGGTTTGAAAAACAGGGGAATATTTACCTTTCAAGATGATAAAAAGCTAGAGCATGGTGATTCGATTCCAGAAGAACTCTTGAAAGCTATCAAAGAGTCTCAAGTTGCCCTTGTCATTTTCTCAGAGAATTATGCTGCATCGAGGTGGTGCTTGAATGAACTAGTTATAAAGACTGGGTATAAGTTGAAAGACGATAGTTTATTAATGAAGATAGAAAGTTGCTTAAATAGAATTACAGCGGAAAGACTCCTAAACGAACTGAAGTAATAAAACCTAACTAGACAATAACTGCTGAAACTTAATCCTAAATAAACAGGGATAGTGACTGCTCAAACTTAATACGACTAAATAACTAAACTGACTCGTGATGTTCCAATACGCCCCCTCAAGTTATGCAATGGGTCACTAAGACTAACTTGAAAAGATTATTCTCAAATGCAAGTTTAGGCAGTGCCTTGGTGAGAGTGTCGGCTATTTGATTGGCACCATGAACATGAACAACACGAACCCGTTTGGTGTCAACATGATGGCGAACAAAGTGAAAGTCCACGGCAGCATGCTTCACACGACTATGGAGGACAGGATTCTTGCTTAGGAATATGGCTCCAAGATTGTCACAATATATTGTGGGCAACTGATGGAGTGGGAATCGCAGCTCATTTAGAAGGTTGGTGACCCATAAGGTTTCAGAAAGAGCACTAGCTACTGCCCTATACTCAGACTCGGTGGAAGAGCGTGAGACAGTATTTTGCTTCTTTGAAGACCAGCAAATCGGATTGTGACCAAGGAACATAATATAACCAGATGTAGAAACTCTGTCAGTGATGTCTCCACCCCAATTTGCATCAGAGTACACATGTAGATTGAAGTCATCAATGGGAGTAACCCGTAGGCTGAGATGAATGGTACCACACAGGTATCAAAGGATGTGCTTCACAGTTTTCCAGTGAAGGTTTGATGGTGCTTGCATGAATTGAGACAGCTTGTTGACTGCATAGGCTATGTCCGGTCTGGTGAAAGATAGGTATTGAAGTCTGCCCAAGACTCGACGATAACATGTGGTATCAGTCAGGTGAGTATCATCAGATAAGACGGGTAACTCAGAGGCACTCATTGTTGTGTTGATACTCTTGCAGTCATTCATTAGCTCATTATTTAAAATCTCGTTCACATAGTTTGCTTGGGTGAGAATTAAACCACCAGAGCTACGTAGCACTTTAACACCAAGAAAGTAGGGAAGATTACCTAAATCTTTAATAGAGAACTGAGAAGCAATGAAGGTGATAGCCTGATTGACACTGAAGGTGTTGCTCCCAGTGACAATAATATCGTCGACATAGACAAGGACAAATAACGTGTCACCTAGACCATGTCTGAAAAAAAGCGAGGCATCTGACTTTGTCTTAACAAATCCTATGGATGAGAGATAACCCGTGAGGGCATTGTACCACACCCGAGGAACCTGTTTCAAGCCATAGATCGCCTTGTGCAGACGACATATATGTGTTGGCTTGTCATCACTAATAAACCCAGGAGGTTGTACCATGTATACTTCCTCATCTAGGTTGCCTTGGAGGAAATCATTATTGACATCAAGTTGACGTAGGTGCCAATTATGATGAAGTGCAACAGAAAGGACGATGCGAACTATGGTTGGCTTGACGACTGGGCTGAATGTGGCATGAAAATCAATGACCAACCTTTGGGTGAAGCCTTTTGCAACCAGACGCGCTTTGTATCTGTCGATGGTACCATCTGCATTCCTTTTGATCCTGAAAAGCCATTTTAAAGATACAATATATTTTGTTGGGTCAGGAGGAACAAGTTCCCAAGTCTGGTTCTTTATAAAAACATTAAGCTCCTGTTTCATTGTGTTACGCCACTCGGGATATTTTTGTGCTTGTTTGAAAGTTGTGGGTGTGATGGTGGGGTTCAAGTTGGCTAGGTAATCAAAAATTCTTTTGGGTTTGGTGATGTTGTTTTGGGATCGAGTGATAGCACGGGTAGAAGGAGATGGGCAGTGAGGCAGTGAAGGAGTGAGCTCCAACTCGGGGATAGGATAGGATGGTTGAGGAGCCAAGGGTGTTGATGGTTTGGTATTTCTGCGTTGATAGACAAGTAAATGAGGCAAGCTGGTGTGCGTGTTCGCAAAGATAGTAGGTTAAGACGGGGGGTTCTGGGAAGTGGAAATTATAGAAGGTGAGGGAGTTAAAGACTTACCTGGAGAAGGAGAAGTTGCGAGAGGTGAAGCTGCTTCTGCCACTGGTGCATTGTCGGAGGAGGACTGTGAGTTTGAGTTGTCTTGGGACTTGGCTGGAGAAGAAGCAGCCATTGATGAGGAATCTGTTTTGCGTACTTCTATTTCTAATGGAGGGGGAAGATCTGTACTTAAAGGAAGTTTAAATGTGGGGTCGGAAGAATTGGAAATTGTGGTTGTTTCAAATTGTAGGGGAGTCGCTTTACTGGCAAGGTTGGAGAACAAAGTTTTAAATGGAAAAATATTCTTAACAAATCGCATGTCTAGAGATAAATACACCTTTGCAGAGATTAATGACAATGATGAGACAAGAAGAATCCAAGATAGACACACGGGGTATATTTTGGTTCAAGTTTATTTTTGGAGTATGGTTTAAGCCATGGATAGCATAAACAACCAAAAGTACGTAGAGAGCTATAATCAGGTGATTTTCCAAGTAATATTTGGAATGGGGATTTATTATCTAGGTGGGAGGTGGGCAGACAGTTGATGAAGTAGACAGTGTGATGACATGCGAAGGATCAAAATTGGGTTGGAAGGGACACCTCATGTAAGAGTGTTCTTGCAGTTTCAATGATATGGCGATGTCGTCGTTCTGCAAGTACAACTCGTTGAGGCGTATAAGGTGGGGTGGAAAGGTGTTCAATGCCGTGAAGTGAAAGATAGGGGTCAAGACTTTTATACTCTCTTCCGCCATCCGTGTAAAGTGATAAAATTTTGGTGTCAAAATGTTTTTCCATCAGAGGATGGAATTTTTGAAAGATTTCTTTAACTTCACTTTTTTTTGTTAATGTATAGAGCCAAGTATATTTAGTATATTGGTCAACAAAAATACAATAATATAGCTTCTTATCAAGAGATAAAATCAGTGATGGCCCCCATAAATCACTAAAAATAATTTGAAGAGGTTTAGAGCTATGCAGTGATAGTAAGGAAAAAGGATGCCGATGGGCTTTATTAGTTAAACAAGAATTACAATGAAAAGGTTTGTCTCGCTCATGAAACGGTAACAAGAACTTATTTAAAATAAACCTAAGAACTCTAGAGTGAGGATGACCAAGACGTTGATGCCAAGTAATGAGAGGAATGGATGTAGTGGTCATGTGAGCTTGGGGAGGTGGGACAGGCCACTCATACAGTCCATTTTTGGTCCGGCCGTGCACCAGCGGTTTCTGTGTTTTCAAATCCTTCACAACAAAGTCAAAAGGAAAAAATTCAATCGACTTTAGATTGTCTTGACAAAATTTAGAAACAGAGAGAAGCTTACGTTTAATGGAAGGAGCACAGAGAGTGTGGGTTAGTTTAAAAATATTATTTGATGCATTTAATTGAGTAGAACCAGTGTGAGAAATAGGAATTTTATTACCATCACCCATGGAGACATCCTTGTTACCATGGTACGGTTGTAGGTTCTGTGTCTCTGTGGTGATGTGATGGGTGGCTCCTGAGTCAACTATCCAGGGGTTGGTGGCAGCAGTAAACCCAACTGCATAGTTGGCTTTGGCTTCAAAGTGATTGTGAGACTTCGAGCGGCAAACATTGGCGGTATGGCCTATCCTGTTACATAGTTGACAACGAGTAACGCCGTTTGGATTTGAGTTAGACTGCCATTGTGGTGGAGTATTTGGCCGCGAGTTCTGACGCCATTGTTGAGAATTGGTTGTCTGCCTGCGATTATTGGTGTTGTTTTTGGTGGGAGTGGTGACTGCAACAGTGATAGGACTAGACATCTTCTTAGCATCCTCGTGGCGAAGGAAGAGTTCATAGTCTAGTAGTTTTTCAAACAATTCCTCATAGGATATAATCGTATCACGTGCACGAATGGCAGCAGATATCTCTTGAAACTCAGGCCCCAGACCACTTAGTATTTTGACTATGAGTTCAGGATTGGACACATGAGCACCAGCAGTGGCTAACTCATCCAAAAGGGACCGAATATTGTGAAGATATTCAGTGATGGAGCGAGAGTCCTTAGTGAGATGAGAAAGCTGATCACGCAAACTGAAGACCCGAGTTTGAGACTGTTCGCGTAAGTGGTATGCAAATCATCCCAAGCTTATTTAGCCGAGTTAGCGGTAGCAACAGTAGAAGCAATGGTGGGTTCAACAGAAGCCATAAGGGCATTCTGGATGAGTTTGTCTTGGCGGAACCAAGGTAAGAAGGAAGGATTAGGAGATATGTTCGTACCGAGGGCAATCGTGTGATTGGGGGCCGGAGTGGTCCCATCAAGATGGCCAAAGAGGTTGTAGCCATACATAAGCATGGAGAATTGGGCTTTCCAGGTGGTGAAGTGTTGACCACCGCTTAGTTTAATGGGTAGTTGGGAAGCAGGATTAAACTGAATGATTATGTTACTACCCATTGTGTTATCAGCATTGACAACTGTTGGATTATTGCCATTGTTGTTCCCATTGGGATTGGTCATTGTTGCTGATTTGTGTGAGGAGAAGGAAGGAAATTTTTTTTGGATCGTTCTCGTTAGAGCGTGAAGAGCCCTGATACCATATAAAGACTGGGTATAAGTTGAAAGACGATAATTTATTAATGAAGACAGAAAGTTGCTTAAATAGAATTACATCGGAAAGACTCCTAAACGAACTGAAGTAATAAAACCTAACTAGACAATAATTGCTGAAACTTAATCCTAAATAAACAGGGATAGGGACTGCTCAAACTTAATATGACTAAATAACTAAACTGACTCGTGATGTTCCAATACTAGTGAAGATTATGGAATACATGAAAGAAGAAAATGGACAAATAGTCATACCGGTCTTCTATAATGTGGATCCATCACATGTTCGTCACCAGAGAGAAAACTTTGCAAAAGCATTTGCCAAACATGAATTGAAGTACAAGGATGATGTTGAGAGAATGGAGAGGTGCAAAGATGGAGGACCGCCTTAACTGCTGCAACGGATCTAAAAGGATATGATATCCGCCAAGGGTGAGTTAAAAAATATATGTGTGTAGATTAGACCTTAGAAATGCTTTATTAGACTATTGTGTGTTTACAAACAAATTTTAAAAGCTTAGATTCAGTTAAGCCAAATAACTTATACTATGAAACACTTATAATACTTAACTTTATTATGCTTATCCACAATATGTGATGACGCTTATTTAATTAATCTTCTTATGCATGTAGGGTTGAATCAGAGGATATTCAACAAATTGTTAATCAAATTTCGCTCAAATTATGCAAGACTTTAGTATCTTATTTGCAAGATGTTGTGGGAATAGATACTCATTTAGAGGAAGTAAAATCCCAACTAAAGCTTGAAATCAATGAAGTTCGAAGTGTTGGGATTTGGGGCATGGGGGGGAATTGGTAAAACGACAATAGCAAGGGCAATTTTTGACACACTCTCGTATCAATTTGAAGCTGCAAGTTTCATTGTGGATATTAAAGAAAAAAATGTGGAATGCATTCTTTGCAAAATATCCTTCTCTCGGAATTGTTAAGGAAAAAAGATAATTATGTGAATAATAAGGAGGACGAAAATCATATGATAGCTCGTAGACTTCGTTTTAAGTACGTTTTAGTTGTGCTTGATGACATAGATCATAGAGACCATTTGGATTACCTTGTAGAAGATCCTAATTGGTATGGTAATGGGAGTAGAATTATTGCAACAACTAGAGATAAGCATTTGATTGAAACAAATAATGTGATATATGAAGTGACTACACTAGTTGACCATGAAACTATTAAATTGTTCAATCAATATGCTTTCGTCAAAAAAGAAGTTCCCGATGAATATTTTGAGAAGCTCTCAATGGAGGTTGTACATCATGCTAGAGGCCTTCCTTTAGCCTTGAAAGTGTGGGGTTCTTTATTACATAAGAGGGACATAACCGAGTGGAGAGTGCTATGGAGGAAATGAAAAATAACTCTAATTCAGAAATTGTTGAAAAGCTCAGAATTAGCTACGATCGATTGGAGGCCATACAAAAAGATATATTTCTAGATATAGCATGCTTCTTTCGAGGGAAAGATAAAGATTACATCATGAAAATTCTTGAGAGTTATTATTCTGGAGCAAATATTGGATTGTGTGTCCTAATTCACAAATCTCTTGTATTCATCTCTATAAACAATACTATTGAAATGCATGACTTAATACAAGAGATGGATAAACACGTGGTGAAAATGCATAAAGATTCGGGTGAACCTAGTAGAATATGGAACATTGAAGATTTCAAAGAAGTGATTGACAACAACACAGTAAGTAGGTTAAACAATGCAATATTATTTAATTTCCTGTTTTCATATATTGATATTTATTTATATTATGTTATTAAGCCATTAATTGGTCTACTAGCCGTTTATTTATCTTTTTGCCAGGGGACCATGACAGTGGAAGCAATTTGGTGTACTTATTTTGGACAAATAATCTTTAATAAAGAGGCAATGAAAAATATGAAAAAGCTTAGGATATTATACATAAATGATGGTAGCTTAAACAATTTCTTTTTACCCCCCTCTACGATTGATTCGAAATACATTCCCAACGGCTCCATTGAGTTTCTGTCCAATAACTTGCGGTGGATTTTCTGAAAGCAATATCCTTGGGAGTCATTGCCAGAAAATTTTAAACCTCAAAGGCTTGTTCATCTCTATCTCGGGTGGAGTTTACTGCATGATTTATGGACAAAAAGAAAGGTATCATTTTATTTGAGATACTTTCTATTTTGCCTTTTCCTAGAATTTATTTATTTATTTGTGAACAGGTATATATAAAAAATTAAGCAATTTCTCTGTTTGTTGTGAATAGGAGCTTTTGCCCTGTCTACAATGGCTAGATCTGAGCTTCTCTAAAAGACTGATGCAAACACCAAATTTCACGGGGATGCCAAATTTGGAGTGTTTGAATCTGGAGAAATGTAGTAGTCTTAAAGAGGTTCACTCTTCCCTGGGTGATTGCAAAAAAACTCATTAAGTTAAATTTGTATCGTTGTGAAAGCCTTGAGAGTTTTCCATGTGTTAATGTGAAGTCACTACAAGAAAAGATACTTAGTGCTACAAAATCTAAGCTATGAATTTGAAAATTGTAGCTATTACTTAGTAATAGCTATAAAAATTCAAATTTCGTAGCTATCTAAAAATTCGCCAAATTTATTAGCCATGAATATTAAGTTGACAAAGCTAAATCCTTATATTTGCTTTGATTATTAACAATCGTGGCAATAACAATCTAAATAGCTACAATTTTACTGCTACAATAAAATTTTGTAGTTAATTATAACTTATTTGCTACGCAATAAAAGTAATTGTAGCAATAGTAACCATTTAGCCATAATAAGTTATTTGAAACAAAATACTGTGGCGAAATAAATAATTTTTCTTCAAGTTATAAAATGACGTGTCAATAGTTAAATGAAATAGCCATAGAGTTTTTGCTATAGTAAAATTTTGTAGCTAAGTATTATTTTTTGCGACGAATTTAAATTTACTATAGTAATAATAACCTTTTAGCCACAATAACTTATTTGAAGAAATATTTGTAGCTAAATAAATAATTTAGCTTTAAGTAATAAAATATTTTAATTAAATGAAATAGTCATAGATTTTCTTCTACTATAAAATTTCATAGATAATTATTAAATTTTCCACGAATTTGAATTTACTGTAGTAATAATAACCTTTTAGCCACAATAAATTATTTAAAGAAAAATTGCAGCTAAATATTTTTTTTCAAGTTATAAAAATTGTGGCATATTAAAAATATAATCATAGATTTTTGCTATGATAAAATTTTATAGTTAATTATTAAGTTTTTCATTGAAACAATATTAACATTTTATCCATAAGAAGTAATTTAAATAAAAAATTACCACTAAAAAATATTATGTTTCGGGTACCAAAAAATTGTTGCAATGATTAACTTCATAGTTATAATTATTTCTCAAAATAAAATGATACAACCATGTGATCACAATTGAGGTTATACATTTTATCTGATATGAGGTGAAACGTAATCCTTGAGGTGCGTATTCTTGTGTTAAGAATTCATGTTATACGATTTGGACCTCTTCTATCGAACATTATATTTATCGAGCTAGCTTAAAAGAGATGTTAATATTTCTATCAATTCAATTTTACAGGATCTTAATTTTTAAGTTTTAAATATAGCTTAAATAAATAGAAGTTATAAAAAATAAAAAAAATAAAAAAATGAAAAAATAAATCAAAGTTATGTCTAATGAACTTGATGTAATTGTACTTTTTATATATAAAATGACATGTATAATCAATATACATTTTATTAAACAATGTCATATTTTATATGAATTATTCTGGAATATAGATAGATAAATTAATAATTTATTGAATATAATTAATACACAAAAAAATTATATTGACATTCAATTCTTTTTTTCTTAATTTAATCTCAATATCTTAATCCATATAATTTTTGTATTTTCAGTTAAAACTATAAAACTATAATTCAAAATTCACATCTCTATTTAAATTCAAATTGAAATAAATAAATGTTGTGGAAGTATAGTTCCACTATAGTTATAGTTGAACAATTTAACTTGAATTTTAATTCATTGTTGAGATAAAAAAAATTGAATTGATTATTTTTCTTGAAAACTCTATCTTAAAATAATTTTCAAACTTGAATTGTATGGTAATTAAAATTTACCATCACAACATTGTTTTACCTCTCCAATTCTATTTAAATAGATTAAATATATTTTCTGATATTGACTGTTTTATTTTATTTCAGTGTATTCTATTTTTAACTTGACATTCTAATGCATATATCATTTTAAATGCATATACAATAATAACAATATAATAATAATAATATTAATGATAATAATAAATATAATTATAATAATAATAACGATAATAATCAATATATTACTACAATATGAGCTTTGAAGATGGTAGAGAAAATTATATTGAATTCATATAATTTTTTACTTTTTAAATTCAAACTAAAAACAATAATTGAAAATTAAGTATGGTCATAAAATTAACTAAACACTATTCCCTCCATTCCATATTAGTTGTCTATATATCTTTGACACGATCTTATAAGATTATAAATAAGAAGGATAATTTTACTACTTTATTCCGTAATAATTTTTATCTGAAACTTCACAAACTTGTTTACACTTTTAAGAAGAACTAAATTGTAAGGAAGATTGAGAAAATGTAATTAATTTTATCTTCATTTCATAAATTGACAAGTAATTTGAGACAACTATTTTAATTAATGTGTACATTTAATATGAGTCGATTGTCTCTCTTAAACATTTTCTCTACCTCCACGTGATAGTAATAAGATATGAATATACCATATCCTTCTTTGACCTTCTTATGAAATTTCACTAGGTATGTTCGGATCAATTCCCACTTGATACATTTTTCTTGATGCTCTCATGTTCGAAAAATCCTAGATTCGCCTATTTATATAATAATTGTTGTATTAGTTAAATTTATAGTTATAATAGCATTTGTAAAATAAAAGAAGCAAAATTTATACATATAATAATAACTATAAATAAAGCAAAAATCTTTCCCAAAATTATCTCTCCAACCATACTTCACCCTTCCCTTTCCCCATTTGGATCCAAAATATTCCCCCCCGAAAAAATTAAAAATTACAAAACATCAAAATTTACCCCTAAAATTTTGAAACCCAATTAAATAGCTTATTCCCCCTTCCCACTTATCAAAAACCTAGAAACCCTTTTTCATCTTCCCACGCCATATATGTCTGCTCCCTCTTCCCTCACCCTTTCTTATCTCAATTTTTTGTTTAATTTTTTATTTTTGATAGTATGCTAATATTTCTTTTATAGGTTTTACATGACCTTCTTCAAGCTGATGAGATAAGCTTTCACAATATGAATTTTTTTTACTCAATCATATACTCTGAATTTTCTATTATGTATAGGTTTGAGAAAAGATTGAACCACAAATAATTTATCATACACAATTATATTCTATATTGTTGCAAGGGATTATTGTCTCTCATGGCTTGAATCAATGAGTATTGCATTGAATTGTGTATTTTTGTCAATTTAAAGGTATGTTTTTTACCTAGGTATTAATTTAATAAGTGGTATTAAATTTTAAAATCGATATCTAGGTATTAATTTAATAATTGATACTGAAAATTGAGATCTATATCTACATGTTTTAAGAAGTTTAAAAGTTATTGATTGGATTACTTCTCTGCTTACTTTGTATTTTTTTTTTTTGTTTTCATTTGCTAAATATTTTTGTAAGAAAAATTACTCAAGACTATTTTTTTCTCTTTGAAATTCTAAATCATTATTCTTTTGGTGCTATAATACTTTACCGTTATTGATAGGCATATTTATGGAATAAGAGCATATAAATGGCAAATTGGGACCGATGCTGATCAAGATAAAGTACAATTGAAGATTGTGGAAGGAGATTGGAGAGATAGGGGAAAATTATGTTGCTTTGGACTCAAATAAGATGTCTTACAAGAATTGTATATTGTGACTATTCTCAATATTGTAAAATGTAATTATATGTAACTTGAGAATTATTTTGAAATCTCAAAAATGTATTTGGGATTATATTATGTAACTTTCTTTTACTAGCAAAGCTTGTGGAAAATCCTTTCATCTATGGTAATGAAATTGTTTGAAATCTATTTTTTAGCTATATTATAAAAATTCTTGTGATTATTAATGCTTATGGCAGTAATTTTAAATTTGTAGCAATGAATTTTGATAGTTATAGCTAAATCTATATGTAATTATCAAAAATAGGCAATACATTTTCACTTGTCTTAGCAAATTAAAACTATTAGCTATATTTTATGTATGTTATGGCAAAGAGTTTGAGTTCTTAGCTTTCTGAAACAAATATTTGTGGCAAATACTTTGATTTTATTGCTATAGATTTTCTAGTTTGTAGCTAAATACAAGTATTATTGTCACAAGATTAAAAATATGAAATAGCCACAAATTTTGAATTTTCGTAGAAAATAAATCAAGTCATTTGCCACAATAGAATTCATTGTGTCTACAATATAAAAATTACTATAGATTTAATTTGTTGTGGAAAAAGAGAAAAATTATTTGCTACAAGTAAATATTTCATAGCAATTTTTTTTACCATCATAGCTACAACACAATTTTAATTGTAGCTATAAGTATTAGTCCTTGGCCAAGGATAATGTAAAGTCTGTAGCTAACTTTTAGCCACCCTACATCTTGCTACGAATGCTACGAAAAAATATTTTATGGCTAAAGTGTTTAGCTATGGAAAATTTCATATTTAGCTACAATGTGTTTTGTAACATTAAGTGCATTTTCCTGTAGTGAGTCTCTTGAACATCTGAATCTAGAGGGTTGCCAAAGTTTGGAGATATTTCTAGAAATCATTGAAAGAATGAAGTCGGAGTTAGAGATAAAGGTGAAATGCATTGGGATAAGTGAAATACCATCATCTATTATTTAGCACCAAGCTCATCTTACAAAGCTAGATTTGACAGTCATGGAAAAACTTGTAGCTCTTCCAAGTAGCATTGGCATGTTGAAAGGATTGGTGAAGCTAGATGTGTCGTGGTGCCCAAAACATAAAAACTTGCCCGAAGAGATAGGTGATTTAGAAAACTTGAGGAGCTTGATGCCAGCTGCACTCGAATTTCACAGCCTCCCTCTTCCATCGTCCAGTTGAACAAGCTTAAATCCTTGAGTTTTTCAGGACAATGTTTAGAAGATGGAGTGCACTCTGTGTTCCCTCTGGTGAATGAAGGGTTATGCTCATTGGAAATTCTGAATCTTAGTTTCTGCAATTTAATAGATGGAGGACTTTCGGAAGACATTGGGTGCTTATCGTCTTTGAAAGAGTTGCATATCAATGGAAATAATTTTGTCCATTTGCCTGAAAGCATTGCCCAACTTGGTGATCTTGAAACCTTGTACTTATCAAATTGCAAGAGGCTTCCACAACTGCCAGAATTTTCAAAGCAATTGCATACAATATCTGCATATTGGAGCAATGATTTGATCTGTAATTCGTTGTTTCAGAATATCTCATCTGCTTCAGATTCCTAGTCACTAAGAGCGCTTATGAGTTGGGGGATCAACACCCTAGGTTGGTTCAACCAACAGGGAACTAGTACAAGTGTATCAGTCAATTTGCCTAAAAATTGGTACGTACGTGAGAACTTCTTAAGATTTGTTGTATGTTACTCTGGAAAATTGATTGACATGATAGCTCACTTGATTCCCTTATGTGATGATGGGATGTCGGGTATCACCCAGAAACTTGCCTTATCCAACCATTCAGAATGTAATCCTGAGATTTCATTTTTGTTGATACCTCTTTCTGACTTATGGGAAACATCTAAGGCAAATGGGAGAACACCAAATGACTATGGGCTTTTTACGTTATGTTTCTATGGTGAAATGAAGCATTATGGATTACGTTGTTGTATAAAGTTGATCCTGAGCTTGACACGAATTGCTCCTCTTCTAAGAAACATTCGAATATTCTTGGGAGATTGGTCAGTTTCTTCAGCTGCAAACCAAGGAATTTAGATTAAATAAATATAGGTAGTATTCTAATATTTATGTTGTCTCTAGTTTTTCTTTGCTTGTATATTTGCTATTTTTTTCTTCTATTAATGTTGTAGTTAAATTATTAAAAATATCAAAGCTTCTTCTAGTGTTGAATTGAACAAAAATCAATAACGGGCGAGTGATTTGTATGTATGAAAAAGAGGAAAAGTGAGGTAAACCAAAAAGAAAACTGGTCCTTTTTTGCAACTTGCGTCCTATCTTGGTTCTCCGACTAAATTTATTTTTAATTTTGTTGTATTGTTTTCACTGAGTTATCATTCCCAAAACTCCTTAAGATATCATACGTGATCTCTGATTTAAAAACAAATATCTCTCTTTCTGATGCACGGAAAAGATGAAACAATTGAAGATGCTTAACTTTTTAGGGAAAAATGTTAAAAGTAAAGGACAGAATACTAGTTGTGGTCGCTCCTTTTTGGATTATGAATAGTTTTTCAATCTTACAGTCTACCGCCTTGATGGTAGCATGCAAACTGAGAAGAAGAAGATGGTATTTTGAGAACAGAATCGGTGACACTGCCTATGAAGGGAACATATCTCCTCTACCTAAGAAAGAGATCCACGAAAGAACTTGGGTAAGCAATAATTCATTTTATTAAATTTCATTTTGAAATATAATCCTATTTTCCTTTGGCTGACAATAACTGGCCTAAAAAACAAATTGCAGATTATAACTTTGCGAAAATGGGTGAATGAAAGAAGCCTAGGGGGACTATTTCCAATGTAGCTCCAATGCTCGAGCGTTTCTCCCCTACTGAAGAAGCGTAGTCTCCATTGACATCTACTGTCAAATGTTACATTGTGAATAGGAATTGGTTGAGGTTATTTCTCTCTATATTTTGTACTCTCATATTTATATAGTAGATTGCTTATCTCCTTTGTGGATATAGGTCGATTGACCGAACCACGTTAAATCTTCGTGTCTTCTGGTATATTTATCATTTGTCTTCTTATTCATGGTCTTTTGAGGTTTACTTTACTAGCTTTTGCATGACACCTGCTTATTTCGGTAGTAACAACCAGAAGCTACAAATGGGAATTTCACAGACACTCTACTGACTTGCAAGCAGACACTAAAGGTTGTTTAGAAAGGAGCTGGCAACAACAATCTATGAATCACAGATATACCACAAATGATCAATTCTAGGAGATTCATGTACTGATATAGCACAAATACAAACTGAGATAAAAGTTAAAATAGAACAACTCAAGTGTACAAAAAGAGCTCATAGTCATAGATAGGGGTATTTATGGGTTGGTTATTGGTTAGGTTGTTATCAATTAGGCTCAATTATTTAGTTATTAATCATAGATGAAAATAAAATCAAAACACAAGATATGGAATAGAAAAGTAAATTAATTAGAAAACAAGCACTTGCCAACTTCACCTGTGATAATGTACTTTTTCCTTTTAAGTTGAATTTTCACCAACAGAGGAGAAAATGAAATGAAAACCAGAAGGGCCAACAACTGAATCATGCCCGAAATTGATTCAATTAATCCAACAATATAATTCTTCTATCCCTTCAATTATTATTTGCACCACCATTTTCCCACCATACAACTTGTTAGTGATATTGTTTGCTTTGGGTCTAGACCCGCAAGGCTTTAAAATGCGTCACTAGATTAGTGTCACGAGGTCTGCTAACTTTTATACCTAATAACTCTCAGGTGTTTTGTCGATGTGGAGGTCTGATATTAAGTTGGGAAGTGACATAAACCACCTCTTATAATATTATATATATATATATATATATATATATATATATATATCATATCATATCATATTCTACTATATAATAAAATGGATTTTATGCCCAAGTACAATATATAATATTCAAGATTGGGACTTTTCCCAATTTTGAATATTATATATTATACTTGGGCATAAACTCCCTTTTAAAATAATATATATATATATATATATATATATATATATATGTCACAAATGGAAAAGTCCCAATCAAGGAAGCAACATATATCATTTACAAATGACTTAAAAAGCATTAAAAATTACAATAATTATCAATTTAAAATATTTAAAAGCTATATAATAAAATAGGTTGACTCTCAAAATTCTATCAGGCTCACATATATTGGGACAAAAAAAATAACATATCATTTTAAAATTACCAAAAAAGTATTATAAATAATAATAATTAACAACTTAAAATATCTGAAAGACATTTTAAAAGGGTTAATTTTGTAATTTTATCCGTATCACATAAATTAGGACAAAGTGACCAGTAATGTACGTTATTTGAAAGTTACATAAAAATATTATAAATCACAATAATTAATAACTTAAAATATATTTTTTTGAAATGAAAATTTAGATGACTCTCCAAATTTCATTTGTGTCACATGAATTGAGACAACAAAAATAACATATATTGGGTCCATTTTAATTTATTTGTCTTATTTTTTTTTTGTTTTTTTATATTTAAAAATTGCGTAAAAATACTATAAATCATGATAATTGACAACATAAAATATGTTTTGAAAAAAATACAAATAATTCCACTGATTTTTGAAGTGAATCTATCGTAAAAATACTATAAATCATGATAATTGACAACATAAAATATTTAAAAAATGTTGTATGTGGGTAGTGTTATTATGCCTTAAATAGCGTCAAAGAAAGTACATGCTTGTGATAAAAAAACTTATTCCTTTATCCACGCAAACAATCACTTCAAAAACGTGATTATTAGCCCCAAAACATACCATTTATATTATTGGGCCCGTGCAAAGCACGGGCAACATTATCTAGTATTATTATAAGTGGGAACATCACAAATGAAAAGTTGAAATACCGAAATGCCCTTGTAAAATTAAATGACTCTATTACCATTTTTAAGGTAAAAAAAAAAATCAGATTTTCCCACTTTTAGTTATCTTTTTTCACTATTTCTTTTCATTTTATTTAATAAGAAGTCCAAAAGTCTATGTAATGTGGGTAATATCTTATAAACAAAAGTTCAAAGATCACCATTGATCTTACAATCGTTTCTAAGCCAAAATGGCGAGTCTTATTTTTAGTTTGAACTTCTTTGTCATTTCCACTATTAATGTTTTGTTCAATTCTTTGAACTTTGTTCTTAAAATTTCTCTATTAAGAACGTGTCTTGTTTTCTTAAAAAACTTTTCATAAGAGTTTTAGGTATTTACAAATGTATATTCAGTTTTGATATGAAATTGTTGGAAAATATGGATACAACAAACATAGTTTATAGGCTATTTGAAGGAATTGTTTTTCCGATCGTATGAAGGGATTGTTGTACACAAATGCAAATAAGATTTGATTTGTTGTGCACATAAAATACTTTTTTTTATATCAAATTGAAGATTACATGAGGTAAAAAAATTTCATAGTCTATGTTGAAATATTTATGAATATTTTACTTCTCCAAATAAATTATTTTTTTTGTGTAGCAAAATGTGATGAACATATCTTTTGATATCTATATTTCTTGTTTAATAGTGATGATTTAATTTTGACGTCGAGCAGGATTATTGTATACGGATATTGTGAAGTTCATGATTATTATGATCACGGTAATTGTTATTTTAATTTTAAGATTGCCTTTCTCTCTCTTTTTTTTTTTTTTTTTTTTTTTCATTTTTATTTCATTTTTATTTATTTTTGTTGGAAACTTTTGAGTTCTTATACCATGAAACTTATTTGTTTTCATATTTGCCTTTTTCCATTTGTCGGTACGTTTCTTTTAAATTTCTCAACTCTTTAAATATAGGTAATGTGAATACTCTTTGCAATAATAAATAAATATTATTTACAAAACAATAACATGCACTCTTTATTTATTGATATATAATTCATTTCATTTTGGATCAAGTTACCATGAATTTTTAATTTTAATTTTAGGATTAGATTTTTCCCAATTCAAGAATCTTTTAATATACTTTCTAATTAGTAATTATATTTGGATATTTAATACTACAAAATAGTAATTATATAGGAATAAAAGGCTAGAGAATTTACATAATCTCAAAAGTATCCAAATATGAAATATGTTGTAATTATAATATGATGCAGTTAGAGAACATTTTTATGATGATAAATACTACTACTAGATATCCTACATAAAAATGGCCTTGCATATTCTCACACTGTATAAGTAAGATAAGTTACCATTATTGTCATAAGATTCTTTATGGTAGCAGTTTTTTTACCAAATTGACAATATTCATGAGTTATGCATTTTTTTTTTTTTCACATGGGTGGTTTTAAAAGTGGGAAATTCTTAATTATAAAGTTGAACTACATACTTTATTTTTTTCCGCAAATTTATCATTAGACAGTGTCTAGTGGCCTTTTATTAAACATAAAATATATCAATAGGGATAAGTGCAAGCAAGGGGGGCTAGGCCTTAACTTACTAATCCTAATGAAGTGTCTACTACCTAACAAGCATGAAGAAAATAAGAGCTAGAGAGAACTAAGCATTTTTTGATCACCACAGAGTTTGTAATACACTCCATGATGATATTACAAATGAGGATGCTTAAATAATGTAAAAATATGCCAATCAAGAAGAAAGTTGAGTTATCAGCCTCAAACTTTCTATTGCAAACACATGAATTAAAAAAGATTGATTACCCATCAAAAGTAACTTGAAATATTTTTCTCTTGTCTTCTTCTTCAAACCTATCCAAAAACACTTGATAATTCATACTTTCTTTATGGATTTTTTGGATCTTGTTGAACCTATTGATACTGTCAAATGGTTCTGCTTTGCCTGTCGCATCGGTAGGTGTCTTGGAACAAACTCCTCAGTCATTTTACCTTCCCAACTATGTTGCCTTCCATGTGTCTTCTTTTTGCATATGTTGCTTCCACTTCTTTGTTGCCTAGGTGATATATCTCCTTCCCTAGCAACTCTATCAAAGCACATGTCCAGCATATCTTCCTCCTCTTCATCAAGAGAATCCTCGCCAAAATCAAGCATATTGTCTTCCTCATTTTCATCAAGAAAATCCTCATCCAAATCAATTGTATTTGACACTAAGACCCTTGACTCATTCTTCTTTGCAATCACACATTTAGGCACAAATACAGGAGCTTTTGGACTTAATTTGCTATTCAAAGTAGGTGGTGAGAACTGCTTTTCTTGGATTAAATCGTTGTCATTCTCTGTTAACTTTACTTGCTTTCCAGTAATCTTCGATAAAACATCAAAGCTATTCGAACATAATAGGTTACTTGAGGCATTACTAATATCTTGCCTCTTCTCACTATCATAAAAATTTCCAGTCGCACCCTTTTCACTACATGGAGAATTATTGTGACTAGTCGGGGAAAGGCTCTGATTACTAGTTGAATTTTTGTGTGCAACCATTGTCCAATTTTTAGTTGAATTCTTGGTTTCAACTTGCAAAACATGCTGCCCAGAATTTTCAGCATCTTCAACATCAGATGTATCCATTAGTTTGTGTCCTGAATCCATTATTTTTTGGCCTGAACCAACTCGTGGCACATCAACCCCAACTCTTGGCGTTCCCCGTTTGTTTTCGGTAGTTGTTTGAACACCAATATTACTTGTAACAACATCTATTGAGTACAATTTTGCTCAGAAGGGACAACAACCAACTGCCGATCTAACGAAGTAGCTTTACTTTGATTGACATCTACAACCTTTCTTTTTTCATTTAGTATTTCTCTTGCATCACCTTGATACTTTTCACTATCAATAGTACCTTTTGTAGAAACTTCAATGGTATCATCAATTAGTTTGCTATTTTGATTTCTTTTTGAGATCAAACGACAACTATCTTCATCATGACCTTGGTGCTTACAATAAGTGTAATACAAAGGTAGATTATCATATACAATCTTCTAAGAAACCTCGATCAACTTACCAGATTTTTCATCTATAAACTGCAGTCTTATATGATTTGGAAGCTTTTCCATTAGATCAAGTATAACCTTGACCCTAGCTGTGCTAGGTCTTGACATGATTTGAGTAGCTTTATCTATAGCTATTGGTTTCCCAACTGCCGATGCTATAGACAATAGAAACTTCTTTGCAAACAAATCTGGAGATAAGTTTGGTAAAGAAATCCAAACCACAGCTAACGTCGTTTCATCCTTACGATTATATCCAATGGACCATGGAAAAACCCTACATTGCTGCTGCTCTTCATTGTAGAGAAGATAATTAACTGAGCGAAAGCTATTACATAATCTTCATATTGATCAAATCTCAACAAAATTTGTCTTGGAGCAAGTAAGCCAATTAAACAATTGCCCTTGGTACCAAGATGTTTCGGTAAAATTGACCTTAATACCTTCAAATCTGGCGCACCAGGGGATAATTTAAACACCACTGCTTGATGCAATCCCTCTTCAATCATAAAGTCTTGTCTTTCCTCCATTGAAAATGTGATAGTAGGTTCTCCATGAATTATTTCGATTGATTTTGCGATTGTTTTTGAGTTAATTAGGGTAGATTGTTTAGGATTTATAGTATTGGAATTGAAAAGGGTGGCGTATGTGGTGGCTTGGGGTGGTGGGGCGGGCTGGACAACCTCAAAAGGAAGTCCTCTAGTGACCGTAGCAGTCATGGGAGCTGCGTAGCTGCTGGCTAGGAAGGAAACCCTAGGTCCGCCGTTTCGTGGAACTCAAGTTTTCAATCAATGAATATGAATTAATTTATTTTGATTAATTAATTTAACCAATGAACATGAATCATTTACTTAGTTTTTCTAAGTTGGTCAAATGTATATTTTCATGGCTAATAACTCACAAGGGTAAAAAAAGGAACAATATGCTAATTTATGAATTGATTTTATGAAATGACAAGTATTATGGACCAACTATTTATAGAAAGGAATGACTTATAAAAAGGAATGAAGGGACTAATTAACTAATACTCCCTCTGTCCCTAATTACTTGTCCATTTTTTTTTTAGTTATCCCTAATTACTTGTCCATTTTGACAAATCAATTAAGGACAATTTTTTTTAATCTATTATACTCTCAATTAATTATTTTGAAAAAGGTAGAACTTTTTGAAAAGCTTAAATTTTTAATTTACCCACTTCATAATTAATAGGGGTAAAATGGTAAAGTCACTATGTCAATTATTGTTTTCTTAATAGATGTGTCAATTCAAAAGTGGACAAGTAATTAGGAACAGGGGAGTAATTCTTTTCATTTATGGTTATAGACTCACTCTAAGAAAATTTTACTAATAATTGTTTGATTCCTTAACTACTTCATATGCCATGCATCCCTTTTAGTCATTCTCTGAAAAAATGACGCTTTCTTTTATATTTAGTAACAATTTAACTTTAAAATGTTCATTTTACCTTTAATGAAATGATTTATATATAGCTACACAAACATCTATCATAAGCCTTCACTCTGGTACAATTAGTATTCTGTTATTATCCGATATAATAAGATAGTTAACTTGGTACAAATATGAAAATGGCCTCCGCAAAAGTATATTGCTAAAGTTAAGCATGATCAATACCTTTTTGACATGAAAATGTTTGATGCAGAAGTGTTAAAACTTACACGTCCCACATAAAGTTTTGTATTTAAAGCAAAGATTTCAACAATCAATATGAACTAGTAGTAAGTTTTGAAGCCATGAATCAGTTGCTACCTTTGGGAATAACACTTTGCCTTTTCTCTGTGAACTTGTAACACCTACAAATTATAACGCTGTGAAAGACATGAACAGGGGAATATCAAAGACTCTGATTGACCAATTTGAACAAAGGAAATAACAAATAATATATTCATCTCATTTGCCAACTCTAGTTCTAAATCTGTATTATGTCAATTGTCATGCAATGAGATAACAATCAAACATAGCCGAGTCCTAGGACTGCATACTAGTACTCTTTTGCTCCCTTAAAATCGGAGTCGCTCTGAACTAATTAATTTGCATGCTAGATTAACCATTTTCAGTGATTCCTATTCACAAACTACTTCTACTGTGTAAATTTTACAGTAGACATGCATCAATAGAGACTGCATTTTGAATTCCCAGATAAGATCCCCTTTGGTCCGCTTGCTTTGTGATGGCATGAGGCGACTTGCTTAAAGGGATATCAATAAAATCGGTATGATATTTCAGGTTAAAATTTTGTCTGAGGCTATACCTTATGAGGATTGGTATGGTAATGTCTAGCCCTCTTTGCTTTTAAAATCGGTATGATATTTCAAGTTAAACTCGCGTTCACAGATTGATGTCTTTTTATTTTCAATAGAAGGTTGTAGACACTCTGTCTAGTGTTAAATTTGTTAAAAATAAATTTTAAAATTTTTTGGTGATTTAGTTCCTTTTGCCAGCAAGATGAATAATTTTAAAAAACAAGAGAAAATTCAATATCATAATTCAATGCTTCTGATAGAAAAATATGTGTATATGTTTTGTCTCTTTTGACAACTCTGATTCTAATTCTCTATTATGTCACATAACTCCAACTCCAACTCCGACTCCAGTGGAATAGCTACTCTACCACCGGAGGTATGTTTGATTCCTGGAAATAGTTCCCTTTTCTCCTTGAGCTTTGTGACGTGAGGCGACTTACTAATAGCCAATGCTCATCTGCAATTGGATTTTGGACAGGCTAGTACTCATTAGCAAATGTTAAGAAGTGATTTTATTTCATAATGAAACGTGGTATATATTCTGGTGTAAGAGAGATGTCGTGTCACCTTTACTAATATATAAGAGAACAGATTATTGGATACACAAGTTCTTTCGCAAATCTCTTTCTCAGGCAGAGGAAACATGTGCCCCAGGGGGGGGGGGGGGACCTACCTTGTTGCAAGCCCCTACATATGTAGTGTTACGCGAAACTCCAAGTTTGCGCTCATACAGTAAAACATAGACGTTGAAGTCAACAAGCTAGACAACAGACAGTAAGATAAAAAGATCTGTATTCCTAATCCACATGTTACATTTTCCTTCAAAAAACGTATAAGAGAACTGAAAGAGATCACGACGGAGAGAAAAACCTCAACTTCATGACCACGTACTCCAGCTTCCTCCAATGTCTCACGTCAATTGTTTCATCTTTTTACCCAAGTACTCCCTACCATAACAAGAGAGATATTTTTATTTAAAAGTTAAAACAGAGATTTCTCCAAATGTAACATTCAGAGAGTATAAAAAATGAAGCAGTAGTAAGTTTTGTAGCCATGAATCAGCGGTTACGTACCTTTGGAAAAATCATAAAACAAAGTTGAAATCTGAAACTAGGTACTTGAAAAACAGAATACTCCATCAGCTGTAAAATCATCCCGACCACGCATTACTAGAGGTTGATTTCCATAGATTTCAGTAGTTACATGTAATTAAATACTGAGAGTTGTGCACTCCTTACTGTATCATTGCAGCTCGATGAGTCCCTTCTCTGTTGACAACATCCACGACTCCAACGATATTCAAGACCTTAATATACATTATTTTTTGTCAGATATAACATAGCACAAATACAAGTAAAGAAAACTGATGAAGAATGAATGGCTCACAACAGAGGCGTATCCAGGATTTTGAGATGATGGGTGCACTATTACGAAAAGATGGATCTAAGAAATAAATTTGATCAGTTTGGCATTTAGGTTCTTATCACTGAAAATCATTATAATTTTAAAATTATAGGTCCAAAATTATTTTTTATCTATCCAAACCAAAGGAAAATAAAACAAGATAAATGAAAGATTCAAATTTCTAGCCTCAGAGGTGCACCCAATCATCATCGCATGTCATTATATGATACTTCAAGTGCGGGTTCACACATTTATGTTTTAGATATATTTTTAAAATCTAACACTACTATATATGATTTCAGGAGGGGAGCATGGGTTCACGTGAACCCGGTGACCCCCTCCTGGATACGCCTCTGGCTCACAATACTTTTGAATGACAAAGTGTGAACCAGGTTCACCGTGGAAGGTAAAAGATTTGGAGAAGATCAAGAAAAGAGAGAAAATCAAGGGTCTTTATTTCTACCACTCCTGTTTCATTTCTTTTATTTTTTGTTATTATTTCCTATATTTGAAAAAAAAAAAACTATTGCTATGCTGGGAAATCAAAACTATTTGTTATATAATGGTTATTAAGGTACTTAATTGTATAAATATGTTTTTTACCCTTTAATCAAAGTCAACATTTAAATTAAAACTCGAAATTGAGGTTTGAAATTTCACATAGGTCAGTATATATGGTGATTTAGGACTTGAAGGTAGTATGGACGAGTCTGAAGGGAACTTACGTATTAAATTCTTTTTACTCATGTTCTTCAAAAAAAGTTGAAATAGACGTTCAACGAGTCTGATAATTTAGGAATTTGTTCTTTAAGGCATTAAGTTGGTATACAAAATTGGAATACATCATATCTTAGATATTAAATGATATTTTAATAATATGTGATGTACTCTTTTCTCCTTAATTAATATTTTATCCAATTGGATTTTCCTGATAAAATATTTAATAAGACAACTAATAATCGTATTACTAGATATGTATACCATTTTTTCTTTCACTAGATCTTTTACCCACATATATGCCTAATTAAGAGCCATCTCTGAAGTGTTTTACTAGTTCTCTTGCTTTTCTTTACAATTATTAGTTGGGAAAAAGAAGTGTTTTCTGACACGACCCCACAACAGGAACCTTGTTTAATGTAATGTAACAAAACAAGAGCTCTATTTAATGTGTCTTGTCTAGTTCTCTCTATATACACTTATGCGTATACCTTTATCATACAAACTAGAAGAAAACACTCTATCCTCAAAATCATGACAATATCTCTTCACAAATACCTACTAGGTCAAGAGGGCCTAAGTGAAGAGTGTAAGAAGTTTTTCTCTATCTTACCAAAAGAAAAATGATGGATGGGATCATATATCTACAACTACTAAGGTTTTTAGGCAATGCCAAGAAAAATTCAAGGTGTTTTCTTGGCATTGATAACTGTCAATAACAGTTTTAAGCTCAAGACATTGATATCATCCTTGTTACACTTCCTAAATAACGAACCACTTATTTAAAATCACTTTTATTTGTTTTAGTGAATCGAATGAAATTTCCTGTTTTTAACAAAAAAATCACCCTTACTTGTTAAGAACCCTCATGGTCTTATTCCATTCTTGGAAATTAGACTCTATGTTGATGGTCTTGTCCCTAATTTTTCATCCTTCACTTCACCTTGACTCTTGTCAACTCATATGCCCTTTGCTTCATTGCCAAAATCTGTCCAAGATTCAAAAACAGAACTTGTTTACTTATGTATGAATATGGTGATCCGGTCGGTCATTTTTGAAAATTTTAATAAAATTACCATTTTGCCCCTCCTGATATCGACTCCGAGTCATATTTGATTGAGTTTTAAAAGTTGGTTTCGAACTATGAAAGTTGAGAATTTTGTAAGTTTATTACTTTGAAAGACTAAAGTTCACTACTAAAAAATTGTCAAAAAACGACGGCCAAAAGCGACGGACTACGTCACTTTTTTGGTCAAAAGCGACGCAGTCACTTTCGTCGCTTTT